>NW_024104416.1:1541972-1729618 GCF_003945595.2 Pipra filicauda
TCTCTTCTCTCTCTTCTCTCTCTTCTCTCTCTTCTCTCTCTTCTCTCTCTTCTCTCTCTTCTCTCTCTTCTCTCTCTTTCTCTTTTCTCTCTCTTTTCTCTCTTTCTCTTTCTCTTTCTCTTTCTCTTTCTCTTTCTCTTTCTCTTTCTCTTTCTCTTTCTCTTTCTCTTTCTCTTTCTCTTTCTCTTTCTCTTTCTTCTTCTCTTCTCTTCTCTTCTCTTCTCTTCTCTTCTCTTCTCTTCTCTTCTCTTCTCTTCTCTTCTCTTCTCTTCTCTTCTCTTCTCTTCTCTTTTCTTTTATTTTATTTTCTTTTATTTTCTTTTATTTTCTTTTATTTTCTTTTATTTTCTTTTATTTATTCAGAACCCAAAATGTATGATTTTGGTCAAACACATGTAAAAGTTATTCAATCCATCTAAAAACTTCTAAAGATTTTTTTTCAAAACAGAAATTTTTCAACACTAGAAGTAATTTTTAAAGTGTTAAACATTTTTTATTATATGCTTCCAAATTCTTCCCCTCGTTACCTTCAGCATTGTTATCTAATGCAATCTACTGTCACTGTTCTTTCCTCCCCAAAATCCCATTAATACTTACCCACAGCTAGTCCTAGATTCATACCACAAAATCTTTGTTTTCTCATGCTGTCAGAGTTTGTCATTGCATATGTACCATGTGCCTGTGTCTGTATCTGAACATACAATAACTCTATAATACCTTAAATAAGGTTTGACTGTATCTGCTGCAACCAATATCTAAAGATGTGATATTTAACTAAATGTTGTAATATTGCATTTCCTACCTGAAGAAAGAATAAGGGAAGGACTTGTGCTTGCACAGCTACACAGGACAATTCCAAGGAAAGGAAAATTAGAATGAAAGGTACTGAAAACACCGGGATAATCCAAAACATCTCTTCCTTTCTACAAAACGGGTGGTGTTTTACCAGTTTTCATGTTCCCCGCCGCCGTGTTTTGTGTGTTTTCCATGTAGAGCTTCCAGAGATAAACTGCATTTCATTGGCCGAGTTATTTCCCAAAACGCAGCACCAAAGGAGGATTTCTGAGCAAGATGAGCCCACATAAACAGTCTGCCTTCATGGCATTTGTGTGAGAGCTCTGCTCAGCACTGTGTCTGTACACATTCTGTACATGGCAGTCCATCAGCCAGTGTTACATAGGAAGACTTCAAAAGAGAAGCAGCAGTGCACTGTTTACTACAGATTCAAACTCTGGCAAATAAGCCCCACCAGGCATCTCTTGGAAAAGCTATCAGAATTACTTCTGTTTTCTTGCTTGAGATGAAAAGCCCCCTATTGGCTGCCAATATTTGTATATTTTTACATTTGGATTATCCGTGCGGGATTCACCAGGCAGAGTTGGTCCAGGAGAAATAACAGATTTGTGTGCCCAGAACACACATTTGGAGCACTGATAGCCTTTTTCTACCCTACTGTGGGAACTCTCCTGAGGAAGGAGTCCCTAAAAATGCTGCAAAGATTTCACAAGTACGGTGTTCCCTCTGGAAGGGTGGAATCTATAAGAGTTGGAAAGGTCCACATCTCTGTATTCCACGGTTTCAAAGGATCCAGTCGTACCCTGCTGCGTCTGAGACTACATTCATTGTCTGCCTTTCATGATGGCATGGCAGGGGCTTTCCAGCAAACATTCCCTGCATCACACCAGTGCTGCTGCCTGCCCTTAAATCAGCCCTGGGAGGAAAAGATGCTGCTGGAAACACAAGTGCTTTACAAGAGCTTTAACTCTCAGCACCACTCTGCTAAACCAACATCTGACGGACTGTGGGGCCCAGACAGTGGGAAGTTGGGGCTGAGTTGGAGGACAGTTGATGCTCTTGTGATCTCTGTTTGTGTCCCTGCTTCAGCCAAGTTTGCTTTCCTACGACAGTGCTGTGTTCAGAGGCAGAGCAGCTCTCTGGCTCACGCTGCTGGAAAGGCCCAGGAGGCAAGTGGGAAAAAAATACCAATAAAAATCCAGCTCAAAAGCTGAATTTTCATTCTGATTTGACATTAATTAACTCTAGTCTTACAATATTAGGCTAACTAGACAGGTGTATGAGAAAATTAGCCCGTGCTCATTTGAAGGATCAGGCCATCAAAGTCCTTGCTGTGAGGGACAGTCTTGCCTTATGTAAATTGTCACACTGGCTTTGAAAGGCTGGCTCATGCCAGTGAGAATTGATAGGTCTGGTCCCAAATTGATATTCTCAGAATGCATTTGCCATGATTAAGATTTTCACGTTACCATTTGATCAATTGATTGATGCATACACACATATTTTCTCTCCCAAGAGAAAATGAGATAATAAAGAATTACTGATGAATGAGTGATTACACATCTTCTTTACACCAGGAATTTTTATCAAGTACTTAGAGATGAATATAAGCCAATGTAAGTAATAAACAATCTTCATAAAAAGCATGTTGCTGGGAATGCACTTAACTTATCAACACTATCATATCTAATTTTAGCAATGCTGTTTAGATTATTATACATACTCTGGACAACATATTACATTAGATAAGATTCTCAGAGAGATTTTTACAATAAATGGATGGCAGCAGAATTTCCATCTTAACATAAAGACTTATTGCTTGGCATTCAGATGCATTCTGTAATCCCAAGCTAATTGTTGTACATTGAGTTACCACATTTAATCATTAATGCTGCAGGGAGGCAGACATAAACAGATCATTGAAACTGGAGTATGACTGTGGATTATTAACACTACTATCCATTTTATTTTTCTGGATGGGTCTTTCAGTGTATGCTATATAAATATAGTATTTTATTTCCATGCTGTTGCAGTACAAGATGTAGAATCCCAGGATGGGTCAGGCTGGAAAGGCCCACAGTGGCTCATCTGGTCCCACCTCTCTGCTCCAGCAGGGCCATCCCAGAGCACATGGCACAGGAGTGGGTCCACACAGCTCTGGAATATCTACAGGGAGGGACTCCACACCCTCCCTGGGCAGCCTGTTCAGTGCTGGGTCACTGCACAGCAAAGAAGTTCTTCCTCCTGTCCAGCTGGACCTTCCTGGGCATCAGTTCCTGCCCGTTCCTCCTGTGCCATTGCTGGGCCCCCCCAGCAGAGCCTGATCCAGCCTCTGCCCCCTCCCTGCACTGACAGACATGGATGGGGTCCCCTCTCAGGCTCTGCTCTGGAGGCTGAACAGCCCCAGCTCCCTCAGCCCCAGCTCCCTCAGAGCGATTAGGGATCAGAAAATGTAGGTAGGTTCAGTTCTCACTGAACTCAGGGAAATATGTGAGTTATTACCACAATTCTATGGTAAATCTGCAGATAAATCCACTGTGTTTCTGACTGCTTTGGCCGTGTTTTCATCCCTGAGAGCCTGGCTTCTTACAGCCTTCTTGGAGTTGGTGACTGGTGAGGAGAGGAGTTGTGATCCCTCCCAGTGAAAGCATTTTCTGTCCCCTGTCTGTGCTGGCCACAGAAGGCACAGCCAGCCTGGTGGTCTGACCTTGTGTCTCTGCTCCTTTGTCCCTTACAAGATTCCTGTCACTTCTTCTCTTTTCTGTTCCAGGTGGGACATAGACCTGCCTGGTCTCTTTATCCATGGCAGCATCATAAACTGCTGAAAGCTTTTAAAACCTCTCTACTTGTGGAGAATCTTCAATTTTATGCCTAAATCACTATATACATGTGGCTGTAGGACTGCCCATTTTATTAAAGTTTTGAGATGATTCCCAGTTCCAGTTGATCTGAAGATTTTTCCATTCATCTGTGCACTCAGTTTTTGTCACAACACGATAATTTGTGTCATGCCTGTTCACTGGATTCAGGTGCCTGTTCAATATATTTATCTCACTTCAGTAGAATTGAGACACTTCACTTTTTTTAGGAAATACTGGGCTTTTCTTATAAATCTGTAATTTTCAGTTTGAAGAAACACTTGTACCTTCAGGGAGCATTGTATTCTCTTTTCCCAGTGCCTTTTAATTTTGTTTATTTTCTCAAGTACCAACAAAAATATTCTGTAGTACTCTAAGAGTCTCTTGTCAAATCCAAAGAATATATTTCTACCAAGCAAGAGGTTGGTTTGCCATGGAAATGCAATATGATATAATTTACCTCATCTATGCTCAAAATCTCCGTAGCATTAGAGTAAAAATTTCCCTTAGGAAAAAAAAAAGAAAACTAAAGTAGAATTGCAATAAACTCTTCTTTATACATTTGAACTCCGAGAAGCCTCTTTTAAATCACCTAATAAACCCGGGACCAACCATATCTTCATTTGCTCATTAGGTACTCAGTTTAAAAGAAGGGAAAAAAATCAATACTTGTTCCTGTCTCATTTCTGAAGAATGGCACTGAGCCATTCAAGGGCTGGAATGCCTTCAAGTGAGTGACATGCTCAGATAAAGTTCAAAACCTCAATATCACCTCAGCTCATTTTGAACATCAGTCACAGGATTCTGATTTTTGATGGAATCAGAATTAAAGCAAAGGGAGAGAGGGAAGCAAACACTGTGCTGGCAGAAGAATGGATACAGCTTGGAGAAGGGAGAAATATTCCTGCCATTCTTTAGCAAAATTCTATCACAAAACAAAAATCTTGATTGTTCTTAGAGTTCATTTTTACTCCTATAACCTTTTGGACAGTGAGATTATAGATATAAGGCAGATGCTAAGATTGCACTTATGTGAAATAGATAAGATCTATTAAAGGTGCAAATCAGCTTAAAATAAAGTAAAGTTTTAGATATGGTATCTTACACAATATTCTAAGGATTTATTTTTACTGCTTTCAACTGCACATATCTAAGAGTGCAGAGAAAGAAGGCAATATTGCTTTTACAGAATCAGAGCTTTTTGAAACAGTGTCTGAAAAGCTCCATTATGGTGCCTCAGTTAAAAAAAAAAGATATTGACAAACTGAAAGGGCATTCAGGACTGAGGCCTTGGGAAAGCTGATCAATGAGAAAAGGCTTAAATAAATAAATATGTATGGCTTGTCTTAAAGGTGACTTTTACAAAACTTCGAATCACATCACTGTTAAATTCTCTTCTTAGAATGATTCTGGGAGAAAATACAGACAAACCAGACAAAGCTACTTAAAGAAATTAAAAATTAATTGCTTAAGTGTATAACTACATTCATTGCAGAAGAATTTTTCCCGTTCAAAATGATCATAGAAGTATAAACTTGTTGTAAACAAATATGTAATTATATTATTATTAGTGTAAATGATAGGTACTGAATGATTTAATAGAACTTCTGGCATCTGACTTGATACAAGTATCAAACAAATGGACTTAATCATTCACTGGATACAGTGAAGGCCAATTTAGGACACAGGCAGGCCCAGTGCTTCTGTATTGCAGAGTCTGACTGTTTTCCAGATGGGGTAGAGAAGTCTAGAAGGGCACTTACTAAAACTGAACTGCCAATATTACTGTGATAAGGAGGATATTTTAAGTTTTTTCTTCAATGCCTTGGGATTTTTTGGAGGAAAGGTGTGTATATTCAAATAACTTTAATATATCAAAGAAAATTGTGTCCTAACACGCAGGTCTTTCAGATGCTCAAGAGAGGAATTAGTCAAAGTGTTATGAACTTTAGGACACCTTCAGAAATCTGTCCTTTTTTCCCCACTCATTTATAGCCACAATCCCCTCAGAGGGCAGCAGTTTAATTTCCTTCCCAGACAGCATCAGTGGGTTTCCCAGCCCAGCAGCTTCCAAGCTTTGCTATTCCTTGGGTGGGAGTATGAGTATGGACTCATTATCACCCCCTGCTCTCACCAACAGCACGACTTGGCATAACTTTACCCTTGGCAAGATGCCTGGAGGGGCTGGCAGGGCTGGCAGGGGATGTGTTGCCTGTGAACTACAATTTGGGGCAAACTCTGCCCTCTCAGCCCAGGCTCTCAAAACTGCAGCTCAGATTTACTCTGCCTGTGCTCGCTGTACTTTTCCCCTACAAATTTCTTTGTTGTCTGCAGAATTTGCTTTCTGCTACAAATGAACCCTGGAGGAAGAAACAGCATTTTCTATACATCCACCTTTGACTAATGCCACCTTTGGTCCCCAATTCTAACTTGTCACCACCCTGCCTGCTAATGCAGGTGCTCAGCAGACAGACACATGATGCCTCTTAGAGAGGATTAAAATGCCTATCTCTGAGAGACAAAAAGGGAATACTTTAATGTTTAATATTAAATCATTCTCCTAACTGGAGCAAAGCTATAAAAACAACAATAATAACAGACTCCTAGAGGAGCTGAGATTCAGTTTTTATCTGACAGAGGAGAATACGCAATTATAAAGCTATCAAAGCTTTGAAACTATAAATATAATTAAGAATAAAGATATGCAGAGAAAAATAGTGATGTAAACTCTTCACAGCTTTAAAATGAGTGGATAGTGTTCTAATATCAGAGAATAATACAAAGGAAACCACTCTACCATGGTAATAATATGATCCCACAACTCCCAGTTTGCATACAAGAGCATCCAGAATCTCAGATGTTTCATCTCTATTGTGCCTCTCTCTCTCCAGTCAACATCCATCTAGGAAGAGGCTTCACTAAGATTCACACAGAATTTTAACACCCATGTTTGCAACAGGGGCTCAGACTGGAGGGCTGAGAAAAGGAGCATTTGCAAGGCTGATGTAAGGAGGTACAGCCAGAAATCCTCTCCCTCAGCAGTCTGATGTGCTATTAATAAGTCACGAGGTAAAGCATATTAGGAGGTGAAAAATGCTGCTGTGAAAATTGTAAAAGCAGCTCTGTGAAAATAATGAATTTATCTAGAGGTGCACTGTTACATCAGTCCTAAGGACACAGGACAGCAGGATGGGAGAAGGCCAGCATAAATTAGCTGATGTTGATTTATTTATCAGGGAGTGTTACCTTTTTTTCCTCACTTCTCTCTCTCTCACAGAATTCTCTGTTAATTCCTCTCGGGTACAGCCTTTCTTCAGTGTCAATTCATGTTCTCTTAAGTGCTGTGACACTGAGTCAAGTCACTTTTCTCCAGCCATCCCTTTATTCTTCCCACAACTGTGTATCCTGCACTGCAATGCAGTAAAGTCTTCATCTCCTGCTTTGCAATCTCCAGATCTCTAATGACTGAACCTTTGTTTTTGGTGTCATTTCCAGGGCCCTGTGCCTTCAGGATTAGATCCAGGAGTTCCTTTCCTTATGAAGCCTTTGATTTGTTCCCCTCTTCTCTAATTTATCAGAGGTATTGATACCTGGCATTTTACATTAAAAAGTAACATTTTCACATATTTTCTTCTCTATGTTTATTACTTTGAGCATTTACAGCCTCTCTTTCCAGACTGACTCTGTCAGTATCCCATGCCTCAACAAATGTTCTTGACCAACAAAGAATGACAAAAAATGGTCCCCTGCTCTCTTTATTCATCACTTTTAAACTCTCATCACTTGTTTTTACTTTTTTCCTTTTCCAACATAGCAATAATTATCATCTACTTCTCTTTTAGCCATCTTCTGAGTTTTTATTTTCCACTAGAGTTTCCTCCCTCCCCACTTTTTAAAACTTAAAAAAATATATTTTTTTAATTTTTCTCTGTGCATCTGTGCAGTGGAGTTGTGATATCCACATTTAAAAATAATCATTTGCTTTATAGGCTGCTACAATCTCACCTAATTGTACCCAACATTTAGGCTTTCCAGATTTGCTTCTCAGAACTTCAAACCTTTGGCCTCATGCAAAAGAGGCAGATATATTTTATTCTACTTCCAAAAAATCTGAGTGTATTTAAAATCATCAGCTATGACTTGGATTCTATCTTTTGGAATCTTTTGGAAAGCTTGTTTTAAATTCATGTTTTAAATTTAAAACCATGCTGGTTTTAAATTCCAAAGGCAGTGTCCTGCAAATATTAGATGTGTGATTTTCAAATAGCACTGCTGTTTCCCAGTGTGACAAAACCCCTTTCCATCTTTAAGGAAAAATTTATGACCAGTTGTGGCCATGGCTACTTTATGCTGAATACTAAAGCTGTGTCTCACTGTAAGCTGGACTCCTCATGTTGGTGACATAAAAGGGACAGTTTTAGGATTCCAGCCTTCTGTCTGAGGTCTGTGCCAGCCTGGGGTGAGTGTCTTGTTGTCAGAGCTCAGCAGTGCCAATTGGCTCATCTCCATTCCACACAGTTTGACTGGGAAGTGAGCAAAGCATTGCTGGGAAATGTTTTGGAAACTGGAACATTTAAGGATAAATTAATGTCTTTTTTTTTTCCCCATTTTAGTTAAAGTCACCTGTTCAGCTCAACTCAGAAGCTTGGAAACAAGTTAAAAAAGAAAGACCCTTCAGTCAGACACAGGCTCAGGTGAGCAGGAAATTTTAAGTGTTTCATCATCTGACCCACAGGAAACAAAATTGGTGATTCCTCAGATTGTTCCTATGGAAAACTCTTGCTCTTACTGGTAGAAATAACCATGGGAAAGGCCTTTGTACTATAGCAACCAAATAGGTATGCAATTTGGACCTGAAAGTTATTTTTGGGATGTATTTGAGATGGTATTTTGTATGTACTTGGCATGTATTTGGGGTGTCTTTAGGATGTATTCAGGATATCATGAAACTGATACTTGTGAACCCACATGGGTTTGGGGATATAAGACCTTCAGAGGGTAGAATTTTAGTAATTCCAAAAGAAAATCTGCATCCAAAGAAGTAGTGAAAAGCTCATCCTTAATTATTCATATCAGCTCATATTATGGGCTCACTTCTAAGACTTTCAGTTTTTTCACCTCCAGGCTCATAAGGCATCACACAATACCTATTCTCTGTGCATGAAGTCATTTTATAGCCTCCATCAGCTTTTTGAAAACCAAACATTAATATCATGATTATAATCTTGGCTGGTGCTGCAAACACCAGGGTATTCCTCTAATTATTTGAAGTTCTCTGGAAGCATTCCTTGGTTTATTGTAATAACCATCTTGGTACATAATATTGGATATACCAACAGCAATACACTCACCAGGGTTTGTGAATGCAGGTTAGTTAAACAACATTTTTATTGAACAAAACCAGAGAGAAATTATTTATTTTGACAGCTTTCCATATGAGAGAAGTTAATAGCAGCTCAATGGGTGGTATGAGAGTTTACCATATTCAAAAACTTCAGGGATTCTAGGAAAGAAGCAGATTATTATTTTGATGAAAGAAAATGCAATGCAGGGAGATGACAAATCAAGATAATTTTATGGCAAAAGCCATAATTTTATGTAGGACAGAATACCTGGCCCACCTCCCCTTCCTCCTTCACTCTTCAAACAATACTTTGGAAGGAAAATGCTGGTTCAAAATGGTACCAAATGCACTTTTTCAGTAAAATTCCAGCTGCCAAGGTTTTGGAAGGGCAACAGCAAGCTGTCAGTAAAAGGATGGGACAATTAGGGAGAAATGCTACTTCATGTCAGCCTCTGGTACAACTAATGACATTTTGTACTTTAAAAAGATGCAACTGAATTCTGAGTGACACTGGCTGTGGATACAAGCTGGCATCACTCACTCCACAGACTTCAGGAGAGCTACAGCACCTAAACCCAGCAGGCAAAGAGGCAGACGGTCACAAAATGTCCATGAGACTTTTTTTCATGGCTTTTAAAAAAAGGTTATGCTGCTTGGGCTAATATTTAGTCAAGGTCTGAGCGAGGGCAGTATTAGAAATTCAGTTCAGCTCTTGCTAGCACTCAGACTCAGGGCTTTGATCAGGCTGCTGCTTAAAGTGCCTGCAAACCAGTTGAGATTTGGAGACTAGGAAGAGCATTACATATAAAAAGAAAAACAATAGTTGGTTCTAAAATTTCTGTCCAGAAATCTGTCACTTAAACCACAGAAACCTGAACTTCAGGGGGATCTTCACCTTGAAGCTTTATAGTCACCCCTGAATAAGCCTCCAAATGACATCACTCTTGACAAAGCTGATGGCTCATCTCAGTTGAGATTCACAGTCTAGATGCTACTCCTTATTTCTTCCTTCCTCAGATTTTTTTTTACTTGCCTATGATCCCCAAACAGGAAACTCCTTCTGACCAGCGTCTTTTTCCTTGAAAATCTGGCTGCTGTTGTCCAAGCCACTTGCTGCTTTTTCTAGCTCACATGAGTTTAATTATTCGCCTGTTTAGCCTAAGTATGATCCCTGGCTGGAGGGCTGGGGCGTTCTCTCAGCTCAGAGTTAAAGCACTCATTTGGAAGTAGGTCTGTACTTACCTTCCTCCTCTATAGAAAATGTAACCGAATTTTATATTCCACAGAAATTGCATTCAAAAGCAGAAAGGAGAAACAGGCCTTGGAGCAGGGACCAAACATAATGAGCACCTTGAACACTGAACTGCAGAGTTATCCATCCTTTCTGACCTTGTGAGTTTGGAGCTTTTTTTTCCTGCACAAAGGTACAGCTCTAAGAGAACAGCAACATTCCCCTCCTCCTGAGCAGCCTTGTTTCTCGCTAGCCTTGTGTTTTGGGCACTCATCTGGAAGATAAAAGGTTAGGTTTGAAGTTCAGACAAGAGGGAATTCAATCTGTGTTTGCCTTTTACGGGGCAAGCATTCTTACCACTTGGCTATTTTACAGAAAAGAAAGACTTCAGCTGTGTTTTAAAAGAAAATTAGGAATACTGTTCAAAGGGACTGTGCTCCTGCTTTCAGCAAGGGGAGCTTGGAGAGGACTAAGACCCACAGTAGATTAATATTTAGTCATTTAACTTGTTGTTGGGTACCTGTTGATGATTAGGAGTCCTTTTCAGCCTGTTGGCTACTTCAGTCCCAGTGTGCAGGAGTTAACCCTCACTCAGGCTGCAAAGAACACCTGATGGAGAAGGTAAGACCCTCTTCCATAAGAGACTGTGGATTCCATGTGATGCACCAGGAGCTTGGAAAACAGCCACAGCAGCCCCAACCCCTCAGACCCCACACTGTCACTGTTTATGTTCATAAGAGCATAGTTCAGAGTCGGGACTTTCTGCATTTCTTGCTTGGTTTTGTTTGGTTTGTGTTTCTTGGTTGTTGTTTTGCTTTTTATAGTCCTTGCAATATAATGGTAAATTTATTTTTCCTTCCTAAAATAATACAGTTTAGGCTTACAGAAGGGAAGATGTGTTCACCTGCTGTAGTTCAACACAGACAAGACCCACAAAACTTTTGTATAGAAACCCTGTCTATGCCAGAGATGTAGGAAATGGTCCAGGCACTATGAGACAGAAACAAGGGTTGCTTTCAGAAAATGTGACATGGTGCATTTACTGAAAAGCACCTCCAGCTCATGAATATTCCAGAATTTTGACCCTTTCAAAATTTCCTGTATTGATTAAAAAATGCCACTTTTTATGGGCTGCTTTGTTTTGACATGTGATGCTTAGATGACAGTTAGAGAAGCACAGCAACACACAGTATTAACTGCTGATGGCACTGATGACATAAATAGGCAAGTACCTGGCTTATTCATTTATTTTTCAACCTTTTTTCTATTCTAAGATATCCAAACATATTCAAATGTTCTCAGCACTTATATAAAATAGAGTTAATATGAAGTAATGACTAGTGCCTAAAGAGTTGAAAAATACTTCTGATACTTCTTTTAACTGCAGGAAAGGTTCAGATTACACTATTAGATTGAAAAAGGTCTTATTGGGACAACCATGAAGAATTGACAGCTAAAATAAATGTTTGAATTAAGTGAAGACACTTCATATTTTACTATGCCATGAAGGGGATACACTGTGAATGGCTGAGATTTATGGTCCCAGACAAAGGAGGGAAAATGCTTACTCAGTTTCCCTAGAATCTTACAATAGAAATACAAATATACTGGCAAGATGGAACTTATCTTTTGCTTTAAGTCTTCCCAAAATAAAAAAGAAAAAATTCTTAAGTGTCTTCCTTGCAATGAGGATAACAACGTGCAAAAATACCTGAACACTCAGCTCAGACATAGACCCTTGGTACTTTCTACAAAATCCTGGCCAGCCTTTGTTATACATAAGCATCAGTTCCAAGAGAACATCAGAAAAGCAAAAGCTTTATGTGCTGCTCTAGAATCCAGGAAAAAATGCATAGCCTTAGGCATTGTATTTAAATGAGCCATCCAAGATCCTCATGAATGTTCGCTCAGACACAGTTTATCTACCAGGGGGAAACCAGAGATTCAGTTTCTCTGCCAACTTTCTTAATAAACATGAGCCACTGGCATTGTCCAAAATAGAGCAGATAAGCAGAAGTTGCACATCCCACTCATTACTATGCTATATTAGAGCTTAGCACAGCTGAGGGAACAACATTTCAGAGGTTATTTACAATGATGGGAACAATTTAGTTTATAAACAAATGAACAATAAATGTCCTTAACCAGGAGATAAAAATAAAATTAAAAAAAAAGTTAGTTTTTACAAAACACATTTATTTCAAGCATTGATTATCAAAGAAATGTCAGTGCTTTGGGTGTGTTTAGTGGGGTTATTTATTGATTTGTATTTTAATTAGCTGGTGCTCCACGTGAAAGACTGCTGCTCTTAGATGATACAATGCCTGACCAATATCCCAGGTGATGTGAGCTCCTAAAAGCACTTGGATGCAATAGAAATGTTGACATTTTCTTGGTTTTTACCCTTTCCACAGCACCAGTTAACACCATTCTCATCTTGTGGCAGCACAAAGTTTTCAGCATTCATTGCAATCTTTTCCTAAAGCAGCATTTCTAATGTCAGGCACTCTGATCTCAGAGTGCAGATCTTTGATAGGACACTCAGAACCTCAAAGTCTCGTTGGATTCCCCAGCAAAGTGTCTGCTCAAAGCCTGGGCTGTTAAACCAGCTGTGGAGTTCAGTGGAGATGTGCAGTCAGATTCACCACGTCCTCCCCACTGACACCAGCTGGGGAAGGGCACCTCCAGGACCCCTCAGGAGGGGTTCAGAAACATTTCTGTTGGTGACAACTGCTATAAAATCAAGGGCTGTGGCATTGTTGTCCTAGACATTTGTCCTAGAGTGCTTTTTACTTACCTTATACTGCTGTATATTACTTTGTTATTTTAAATTCATGAGTTACACAGCAAAGACTTTAAAAGGCTCTGAGAATCTGAGAGAAACAACAGAACTGAGTTGATTTAAGGTTACTTTAGTAAACACAGGATTTTGTGGGAAGGAAGTTTCCCTGTGTGACAGTGGGTGATCTGGGTTTTACGGCATATGAGCCCAATTCTTTCCTCAGACACAGTCCTCCCTCACTGACTGTCAGGCATGATCTCCATGCCTCCAGCTCCTTGGAGGAAACCCAAGAAAAAAAACCACAGGGAAAACCCACAAGAAATCCGAGGAAACCCAAGGACAACCCACAGGAAATCAATCACATAATGATGCAGAGCAGCATTTACAGAGCCCACTCCTTTGTGGCTCTCCAGATTTCATGTCACATCTGACAGCTCTGTCCTTCAGTGCCACACCCAGTTCATCACTTACTGCCTCCAACACCTCCTCCATCAGTTCATTCACTTCTTTTTCTGCAGGTAAAATTAAAACATTGCAGATTGCCTTGGAACTCCCAGGCAAATCACACTCTGTGTGATTTGTAAACCTTGTCTTTAGGTCTGCTACACCCCAAAAATCAGCTTTCATGGAATCATAGAATCATTGGGACTGGGAGAGACCTCCAAGGTCATCGAGTCCAACCTTTGACCAAAGACCACCATCTCCTCTCTTGACAGCCTGAAACAAAAGACTCCTCAGGACTGGGAGGTCCTGCTTAGCCTGCAGAGAGTCATGAGGCCCTTTCCCCTGCTGGTCTCCTGTTCTCCCACCATCTGGATATATTTTGGAAGAGACAGGCATTTTGAACCTCCCTTTATTACCTTGAATGAGCATGATTGCCTGTGCAGCTATACCAATGGTACATATAAATAACCACAAGTAGTTTTCCTCTTAGATCCAGAAAATTAGGCTGTAATAAACATCAGCATTTTAAAAACCCTGTTATGTGGCACATCATCCCCTTCCAGCTCAGAATATTCTGTGCTTCTGTGATCAGCTCAGTATCTGCACCTCACCCAATCCATCACAGATGCCACCAACCCTGTAGTTTCCTATATAGTTTAAAGAAGTGTATAGGGGTGCATTTTCAAATATATTATTTTTTTCTTGTCCATGCAAACTTCCAGGAAAACAACACTTCTTTGATTTATATGTTTATACACATCAAAATAAACCTGCAGTGTTTATTTTTGCACAGAAAGCTGAGTGGGTAGAGTTTCAGTTATTTAGCAGACCTGAAATACCTTGATGTAATGCTAAGAAAGTGATATATTTTGGCAGCAAAAGCATATTCATGACTTTGTGAAAATCTTGAAAACAGTAACAGAAAGAATATTGCTTTTCTGATCTTTACTCCTACGGAGTCTCTTAATTTTTCATGTAAAATATATTTGGCTTCTTTAAAACCATCAAGCTATCTATTTTTCTTAGAGGGGACTCCAACCTGAATCCTCTGATCACTGCTAATTCTATTTTTTTTTCCTCAATGAGAAAACAAATGACAAAAGGAAATGAGACAAATCTGAAATTTTGTGAAAATCCAATAGGCATTACTATTTTCCTATTTCTTAGCTTTGCTGGATATCTTTTTCATCTACCCACTAATCTAACTTTCTTTACATTTTGTTTTTACTTAAATAAACATTAAACATACTTGCCTACAGTAAGCTCTCTTGTTTTATTCTCTTTGCTCTCCTTTCCTGTACAATAAGGCCATTAATTTTTAATACTTTATTTTCTGAGTTTCTCTTTTGTTATTTGATTCTTAATGAATTCTCTCTTAAGCTTACAATATCAATGCTTATTTATTATGGATGTATTGTACAGAAACATTTTTACTGTGATTTGATTTTTCATCGGAAGACCTTGAAGTTCACTTTATATAGAAGAAATGACAAAAAAAAAATCCTTAGGAAATAATCCACGCAAAATAAATATTGATAATGCAGGAGAGGGGAAAGAAACCACAAACAAAAAACAAAGAACAACAATGGCAGTAAACTGGGAAAATATTATTGTAAATAAAATAAATCTATTGTAAAAGACAACCAGACATTCTTACATTTTCTTTTTCTCCTGTTGGATCCCAAGACAAGTTGTTTAAATTTTTCTAAGCCAAAGTTTTGGACTAGTTTTCATGGAGATTGCGTCAAGCAAAAGAAAGCAATTTTCTACATTTATAGTTACACCAGTAAAACAGACAAGATGTCTTGGTCAGTAGGACTACAGAGTATCACCCCCAGTATCTGTTTCATTTATATTCAGTTAGGAATGTAATTAATAAAAACTATAAGGAGCAATAGACAGTGATCTCTACTCGTCCAGGAAACACAGATGAGTAAGTCAAAAGTCTAGAGGGCTCCTTTAGTGCCTGGTCTCAATAATCCTGCTCTTTTTCCATGTTTTCTGACTGTGTGTGGTTAAGTGGGTATAAAAAGAGATGCAGTTTTCCTCCTGGTGATCAGCCAGCTATTTTGATCAGAAGATTATTTTTTGGGAAATTTTAATGTCAATATGTTTTTAAGCTTCTATAATTACTGTAAAATCATTAATGTTAAATACACCAGTGATTCCAGGTGCTGTCTGGCAGAAAGAGTTTCTTAAATAACTATTTACTCCTGGTTTTTAAATGAAATTTCTTTGGTTTATCCAAGCAAAAATTCCAGCCTAGGCAGTGTAAATTTGATTTTATATGATCTTGGACAAGTTGCTTAGCTATTCTTAGGTCCTGTACTTTCCCAGTTAACTGAGGGATTGTCAGGATGAATCCATTGATTAGGATCACTAGAAGGAGGCTGTATAGCTGGATTTTAGGCAGATTTATGGGCTACCATAGTTTTCAGAACAGTAATGGTAACGTTAAAACATGTCAGTGGTGTTTCATGGCATAACTGGACCATGAAATAAACACAATGAGTAAAGAAAGAGTTGGAAAACACTTGAAGAACTTAAAGATTTTAACCAGAAAATTACCTGCTGCTCTATAGGAAGATAAGATTACAGATTTTCATAGAATCCTGGAATGTTTGGGGTTAGAAGGGACCTTAAATCCAGTTCCACCCCCCTGCCATGGCCAGGGACACTTTCCACTAGCCCAGGTTGCTCCAAGCCCTGTCCAACCTGGCCTTGGACATTTCCAGGGATGGGGCAGCCACAGATTCTTTTTGCTGCACTTTATAAATCAATCAGGTTCTCCTCTATTATGCTTTCCTCCACTGTCTCTCTTTCACAACTCTGAGTATAACTCAAAATCTTCCTTTATGTTTTCTGAATAATGGGCAGAACAAACCCATGCTGTAAGCAATTAATATATTGATTTTTAATTTTTGACAGGATCAGCATTTTTTTAAATACCTGTATGAATAACTGCTTGCCTGATTTTCTAAAACAGTATTTGGTATTTCAGAGATGCTCTGATGGAAACAAACCTTCTATTTCTTTCTTACTAGAAATCAGGAAAGCCTAGATGTTTTCATGTGGTGAAGCTGTTATTTTAACTGGAATGGATTCAAATTCTCCTGAGTATCAGCCTGAGCTCTGGATGAAGAAAGCTCAAGAGAGAACTCAGCTGGAAGTGCTCCAGCCCTTTTATAGTTTCAGCTAGAAATTCACCCTGGGTCACAGTCACACCTTGCTCAGAACACAGAGCCAGCACATCTGTGCTGTTCCTGCCCCTTCACCAGCCTGTCACTGGATTTTCAGTTTGTAACAATTTTCAGTTTGCAACACAATTCCACACGAGAGGAGTTCCATTTGGATTTGAGCATCCATGTGACAGCTGAGCTGAGCACTAGCCAATAATTAGCGTGGGTAATTTTACCAGTGAAGTGGGAAGTAGCTGTGCATCCTTTGGATCTTATTTATAACACACTATTTGTGTTCTTTGTACTCACTCTGGAGAGTCAGGATAAAAATTGGGTTATTTATACAAACCTGCCCTGAAGGAAGAATATTTGAAGATGCTGTTCCATTCCTCTGTCTCAGCAGTCATTCTTTGTCACTTCTCCTTAATTTCTGGGAGTTAATTGTAACCAATCCAGTCTAGATATGAGAGAGACAAGAATCTGGACTGAGTAAATAAAACTCTTTTTCTAAACTTAGGTTTCTCTTGCATATTGTTTTGTTGTGTCCTAAAAAAAGCCCCTCAAAGTATACACTTGTGTTAAATTTCATATAAATACAGAGGTACTTTGTGTAAATATGTCTGATTGTTCTGTTGCACGTGTGATTTTTCACATTTAATGTGTGTCTTGTTTGTTCTCTCATGAAGGCAACTGAGAGGGGAGAAAGGATGTCCTAGAAATTAAAGAATTTGTTTGAATCTGGAGTGAGCTGAGCACTAATCTCAGCCTGGCTAAAACTTTCCATGTAGCTGGAAGCCACACCAGGGCTGCTGTGCCACAACTGCAGGTTTGTCAGCCTGTTCTTTTTCCTTCTCCCCTGTGACTCACAGGATAATTTTTAGCTACGATTTCCAGCTGCCTTTGCAAACCCTTTGTGCCAAATTGTGCTTTCAATTAAAGCCTTCCTGTACCATGACTTCTCATTCACACATATACACACCTACTCTTGCTGCAGATTTTTACAAGGATGGAGTCAATATACAGTCAGAAATTATCAAAATTATTCTTCATGCCTTGTGAGCACCAATAAAGATGTGCTCCTTTCAGAATCTCCTCTTTGTTAACGCAAGAGTATGGAATTTAGTGCCTGTGTAGGCTGACATTTTGTACAATTTACGTTCAATTGCTGAAAATGTTTCTTACCTCTTGGGTAAACATTATCAGCGATATACCGTGTTTTTCCTGCAGACAAGGTCATTGATGAGAAATGAACAGAAATGCTGTCAGCCCCTGAATCCATGTAACAGTTTTGACTAGTTGTTTTATAACATGCTGCTTTGCCACACAACAAGACAACTCCTTTGCCAAATAGGAGAGAGCATAACAGTTGTTACCTTTCAACAACTCTTCATTTCTGATCAAAAGATAAGGAGGTAATTTTTTGAAATCTGTTAATCCGAAGAAGCTTAGCTGCTAATAGTTCCCAGGATCCTTTCGATGTGCATGCCATGTTCAGTCTTTGCAATGATCAAAAGTGAGGGAACTCTGCTGATCAAAAATAAAGGAACATGTTATTTTGACACTTCCAGATAAACTTTGCTTTCCCCGCTGATGAGAATTCAGAAATTGTGCATCACCCTACAACAATTCAGAAAGTCTGTTAAAGAATGCAAATCTTCCACCTTGTAAAACATCCTCGGGGAGAGAGGGCTTGGCATTCTCCTTCAGGAGGAGAACAGGATTTCGATGCTGTATATTATGTATAGCCAGACAGGACGTAAGAAAAATATTTAATGTTTACACTTAATGTGAAAAAAGTAGAAATGTGAATCTTGCCTCTGGTAAACGGTAGCTCTTGACAGAATAAATTTCCCAGGCACAGGCAGAGTTCATGTTTGCCTTTTAAGTTTTGGTGGGGAGTGAGGTAGACTGAAATAATCACTGAAGAATGACTACTTGTTTGCAGAAAAGAGGATTTCCCTTCAGCCACTTCAAGAAGAGCAGCAGGTCTATGCCTACTGTGGTTGGAATTTGTGCTATATAAGCCAAAGACACCCTCAGTAACACCTCTGCTCACACATGGCTTTGCAGTGAGATTTTTCTGCTCATACCTACACAGCCCGACCACAAGTACTGCACTTACACGGTTCCGTTCATACACAACATAGTGGATATTAAATTCATTTTTTTTAATTCCCACAAACCCATTACAAATATCTGACAGAAAATGCCTGTGTGAAAAAGGCCTGTGACATTCCAGGGATATGAGGAAACCGGGCCTGACCTTTCCCTTCGCGTCGGTCGATCAAGGTGAAAAGCAGCTCCATTTATATCAGATCTCCCACAGATACCAACTGTATGTTATCCTATGGAGCTTCTGTGCTAAAAGACCAGTTAATTTGGCCAAATTTCTGAAGTTAGCCTGGCATCAGCTTCTGTTCACCTTTGGATTTATTTATCTGTCTTGGAGGAGAGAATAAAGGTCCCTCACAACAGGATGATTACTATCATGGTTTGGTGGTGGACCTTTAGCTTCTAATCACTGGAGGGGGCTCTTCTCGTTTGCTGTGGTAGATATATGGATCTGACAGAGCACAAAAAGGGTTTTTTATTTTTAGTGTATATTTTTCTTCCAGATCAGCAAGTAGAACTGGCAAAATGTTTATGTCAGAGTTTGTATTTCTAGAAAACTGCATGTGTGGGCTGACCAGAGCTGTTCATGAAATTACAGCCATTTCATACACCCATTTCTGAAAATATTAAAAAAAAAAAAAATCACTTATGCCCTCTTCTTTATGTTTGAAACATCTATCACTTACTTCATCATGGAAACCCTTCTAAATTAAACTGTCCTCATTTCTGCTCATAGGAATTGCTGTTGTGGATATTTTGCTGACATCCAGCAGAGCTACACTTAGGAGTGACTGTAGAGCTTTGTGTAATTTTGTCTCTAGTAACTCAGCACTATCATGTTCTCTCCTGCCTCCTGTCCCTCTGCTCTTTCCAAACCTGTAATCACATTCTCTTGATTTTCAGCTCTGTGTGCCTGGAACTATCCTTCTGATCTCGTATGCAGGCACCCTCTCTCTTCCTTTGAATTCCTTGCTGAAACATTTTTTCAGACAATTATTTCTACCCTTTATTTATAATCAGTGATCTCTCCTGAACTGTTGCCTCTTGTCTTGTCTTGTTTTTATCTCACATCAGATTATAAGATCTTTGAGTAAGGGAATATGTCTTGCTATGTCTTTGTAAAACACTTTATAAACTTACAGTGACAGCCACGATAATTCATGGTGTATTTCCACTCACATCAAGGAATCCCTGCTTACTGATTCTGGGCAGCACACGCTCCCATGGGCTAGTGAATTCAGGTTTATCCGGACACCAGACTATCCTGATAATTAGAATTTGCAATTGTGATGATCAGGAGTGGTGTGACTCCTCCTTGCATTAATTCACTGACGTTCCTCCTGACCTGAATCCGTCTGTCACTGATTCAGCAGGGCGGTGCTGGGGGAAGGAGACAAGAGGGAAGAGAGGAGGCTACTGCCTCTGCATGATTGTTAAACTTACCTTTTCTTTCCTTTTTTTTTTTTTTTCTGCTTTTTCATTGTACTTGAAAAATAATTCCTGTCAGATGTTAAGAAAGGCAAGGCTGAGGAGCTCTTGCCTTCCATCTCCAGCTCCGTGGCGAGGGAGCTGCACGGAAGCAACCAAAACTTCCTCCTAAGGCATCATTTTCTTTAGGAAAATGCAGAAAGGCCAATTGTTCTCTGGGAATGAAAAGTTGAAGAGATATCCTGCTGTACAATTTTAATGGCTGTATATGCTGCTTGTTTTATGCTATTTATCAGAAATTCCAGCCTCATGCAAAGACATTTCAGTGCCTTGCCAGAGCGTATTCAAGTCACAGTTGCACTACAGTTCCAAGGAGGGAGGCTAATAAATTACAATAAAACATCGTATTGTACCTCCAAGTTGTCAGTGACTGAATGTTTAAATTGTACTAACTAGCAAGTGATATTTTTCTTGGTGGAAAACAATGGAATTTTTCTCCCCAGTATTGCAGCTTGAGGTTTATAGCAAATCATGGGACACATTCAGTACTATAAATATAATCTGCTAGTAATACATATTACAGTCCTCATTAAACTTTTAAGAATAGCTGCAATATTTGCTGTGGAAACAGCTCTCTCCCCTCTACCAGTTTCATCTTATATCCATCAGCAGAAAACCAAGCTGACTCTCTTCATAAAATGAATTTACTCCTTCCCCTCTCCCTCCCTTGTCACCATTCTTAGTTTGCTATTCAGAAATGGAGATGGGTCACTAATTTAAGAAACTCTGCATGTATTACTGATTTCCAAAAGGCTTTCTAGAGTGCAATAGAGACAAGGGTACCTTCTGAGCCACATTTGGCCCAATAGAAACTCATATCAAGAATTTCCTTGCAAACCCATTAGTAGTGATTTGCAATAGTCCAATTTAGAGGTCACTTAAGCATGAAAACAGTGTACAAGAAAATGCATAATGAAACAATATCAGTAATAGCATATTTAAATGAACAATATCAGTAATAGCATTTTTTAAATGTTTCATTAAGTCTGAATTGTTATATTGTAGTACTGCTGTGAAATAGCTGATACTTTCTCGAAGATTTCTTTTATATCCATATTATTGAGGCACTGAAACCAAAAGATGATAAAAGTCAAAATATTTTTATTAATCATGTGGTTTAGAACATTTGTATACTGGAAGACTTGTTTTATATGTCTTTATATAGTCCATAATCCTAGATTAGATCCAATTAATATAAATTCAGTGTCTTTTTTATGGAGGCAGTGTGAGGCTGAACATTTTGTAGTCTTGCATATTAAATTAAAACAATTAAAATACTTCTTTATTGCTTTCAGAAAACTATTATCCTAACAACATAGATTTTCAGTGCCCTGATTTGAAGGCATGAAATAAACAAAAATATCCCATTATAATGTATCTATTAATTTTTTTCTTACTAAGCAAAGCTGTCCAATTTACTGGGGCTGTGCTTTCAATGTTGCTTGTTGCAATGTTGATCCTCTCTGGGTCAGTCACTCCCTGGAGAAAACTTGGCAGTGGGACATGGTGAAGACACATGTGGTGGTTAAAGTGAGTATTGATTTGGGACAGTTCTTCCAAACTCATTACATGGAGGCCTTTAGTTCTTTCCAACCTCTCTTTAGCTGAAGTAAACTAGTAAGACAACACTTAAGCCCAGAGTTAAAACCAAAATATGGCCTAAGTGGCACTCTCTCTTTTACAGCAACACTCAAGTTAGCAATTAGCTGGATTTAATTGTTGAACCACATAAATTGATCTAATTCCATTTATACAATATAGCTAGGGATGACTCTACCAGTTGAGAATCTGGTCTAGTATGTCTTTCATTCTGCAAATAAAAACATAGGGTTATTCAAGAACACTATAGCACTGAGACCTGGTTTAAAACTCTGTGGGTGGTTGGTTTGGTTTTTTGGGTTTTTTTCCCTTTTCTCCAGCAAAATCCAGTGCAACAAAACCCCTGAAAACTGATTTGGCTTTTGGAAGCAGCAGTTTTTAATCTGGGAGCTTCTGAAAACTAAAGTGATTTTGGCTGAAAGCTGCTTCAAAGGAAGAACACTGTCCAAAGCTCTGGACTACATATGTTTCTATTTTTATCTCATAAGTAATAAATCCAGGGTAGCTGGGAAGATGTGCACTCTCAGAATGAACAGAGAGGCTGAACCTTGTCCTGGCTACCTGGACTGGCTCCAGCCCCACAGCAGTGTTTGTGTGGCTCCTCACCAGCTGAGTCCCCAGCTGAGGTCAGCGGTGGCTCAGGCAGTTCTGTCCTCACTCCGTCACCAGGTGACACAGCTTTATAAAGAGAACAGAAACCTTCACGAAGTAATGGAGATTTTACTATCTCACCTAATAAAAATACGTGTCACAGCACTGTCAGTTTACCCTTTGCTGGCTCCAGCTTCCACATCATCAGATCAATTTTGCTTTCAGCTTCCAGGACAGAGTAATCTCATAAGCACTGTCTCGACTGCACGGCAAGTGCATGCTGAGCTCTCTTGTCTTCTGATCATCTATTGCAGGCAATCAATCAATTCAATCTGCCTGAATTGCTCTGATTTTATTTAGGTCTGGAGCTCTGCATTTCCTTCCCGAGGGAACCATCGGGATGAAATGCCAGGAGGTTTGTGTGTGAAGTCACAATGTTCCTGCTCAGGCTTTAGTCTCACCAGTTAGAGATAACTGTAGTTGATCTTCGCTTCTTGTGTAGCTGATTAAGCTATAAAATACCAGCATGAAAAAGAAATAATTAAATCAACTGATGCCTATCAATATACATTTCAACAGTCATTTCAGATTGTAAGACTCATTTTGTCCTTTTATCAATATTTGTGTGAAATATGAGCTCTTTAGAGGGTCTAAATCAAACAGGAGGATCACCCACCCAATGGTTTCAATTTTTAAAGAATTAACTTTTGTGATTATGTGGTTGAAATGTAAAGATAGAAAACATTCATATGGATATTTCTTGTGGGTTTTAGCTCACAAAATTGACTGGCATGGAAGAAAAAAAAAAGTATCAAACAATATAGCTTTTTGGAGCTGTTTGCTACATTGGACATATCTTTTATTGTGCGCCTCTGACAAGCAAGGTTAAAAAAAGCAATACTGAAACTGTAAAACATCCCTGCTCTTATTCACACCTAATTATACTATCTGTTCATTGTACTCAGTACCTCAAAGGACCATGGATATTATTGGTCATTTTTCATCACCTCATTGACAGTGCCATGGCATTGCTGCAGAAAATTCAACCTTCAGGTTATACCTCCTGAAATTGTGTGCTGGTTAGAATCAGTCTAATGGACCTGTTTATGACACAATAATTCCTTTCCATTTGGGCTGTATCTGCTCGACTTATCAAATATTTTTTGAGGACTTAGTGCTTTATGTGGTTTAGTCCCCAGGAGCAGAAGCACAGAACAGCACTGCCAACTGAAGATTACTGTAGGGAGATACTAAAAAAATAGGATGTTTTTCTCTTCTGAGGGCGAAAGGAAATAATGTCAGTGACAGGCTGGAAGAGGATGGATATATTTGTAAACTGTGACAATAAAAGTTAACACTGTGGCAGGAATAAATCAAGCATTCAAGCAGCAACTCTGGCAAATACACACTCTAGCAGTTCTGCACCAGAAGAGTGCACTTCATATGGCAATATCCAGCGCCAAATCTAGAGGCTAAGGATCCTTTTGTTCCACCTGTCTGTATAAGACTAAGACATAATATTTATTGCTTGTATTGAACTGCTTCTACACATCTCCAGTAGGAAACTTCCCAATCCCCTTTTTTAAATAACAGATTGTCTAAAGAGGCACAACAGAGGTCGAAGGCATGATATGAATTCGTATACTTCAGAAATGGATAAATCAAGTTAATGTTTTAATGGAAGCTGGCACAAAATAAGTGCCACAGGCTGTAACTAGATTATTTGGTTTTTGCATCCAAAAATTTTGTTTGGGCGAAACTTGAAGATTTTGTGCAATTTTCTAAGATTTCAGAGCACCTGGCCCTGCCGGTCCCAGAACAGAAATCCCAGACGTGTTTCCAGGGACTCCACGAGGCACAGCTCTGTGGCAAGTCTGAAAGTTCAGCGAGCAAGCATCATATTTTTGTGTACATGCTGCACAGATGGTTCTGCCTCTCTCTGCTCAGGCTGACGGATCCTGAGAGCAGCAGGCCCAGCCCATCTGTGCGGAGCATCCCGAGCGCAGCCGACGCTTTCCAGGAGCACTGGGCTCGATATTCCTACACGTGCACAGCACAAGGGCACGTTTCTGTTAGGAAAATCCTGTACAGAAAGATGCTTTGAGTATATCTAAGTGAGGTAATGAGTTTTACTAGAGGTTGGAGGCAGAGGAATGAAGTGCAAGTCTTGCTCCACCACGGTCACCACACAAACACACAATTTTCTAACACGACTTCTAACAGGCTGATTCCATTCCAAGGTCAGAGTGGATTTAATCTTTTTGTCCCTTACATCAGACCTTTCCCTGATCATTTTTATGGCTCCCACTCTGCTACTGCACAGTTACGAAATCCTATTTGTTTCTTTCTTTTTCTTTGTCGCCTGCCACGCTTCGATCTGGTTCCTCCTGGGAGGCCTCCATGGGTGTCCTTACAAAGGACCTTACAAAGCCTTTGCAGCTTGGCTGAGACTTCACACTCAAGGCCCTTCACCTCAAAATGCTTGATCGGACTAAACAGCAACGAGGCAACACTTGCTAGATATGCATGTCCTGCCACTAATGATGGTGGGGAGTTATTATGTGGAGGGTCCTCTCTCTGATGCCCTTGATACATATATGGCAGGAGTCATTTTCACTGCCAGCTTATCTTTACAGTGTCAGACTTTCAGCTTTAATAGGCTCATTAATCATCTGTGTCACTCACTTTCCATTCCTCCCCTGAAGCTGCTCAGCAAAAGTTCTGCTGCTGTATTTTGCCAGTGCCTCTGTGTTTTGACAAGGGGATGTAAATGCCACTGTCTGGCGGCCGCTGAACCAGGGAAAGGTTTAATTGGGTTCAATAAGCATCGCAGTCTTGGGATGTTTATGAAGAGCAGGAACGTGTTTGCCTCAAAGACGGACCCAGGGGAGAGCAGGGTCTGTTTATCATCTGAACTCCCCTGTTCTGAACATGCAGTGCTGGATCAGGCCTTGTCTTGGCCTGTCTGCTGGGGATATTTCACCCTGAGCACCTTTCATTTCCCTCTGAGTCAGCTGCCTGCACTATTTCATCCCAGTTTGACTAGACTCATATATGGTAGGGTCTGACTCTCTCAAGATTGATGTTCATAGATTTCTACCTCTAATTTTCATTCCTGTCTTCACATTTGACCTAATAAAAATATATTTACTGGTTCTCAGTTTTCTTTTCACATTTGTAATCAATCATACTTGATGTACTGCTTAATACTGAGTTTAGTATTACTGACTCACTTTGTGGTGGAGCCATATACTAATAGTCTTATGTCAGAGCAGAAATCAAATCAGCAATATTAACATTTCCAGCTTACCTCAAACAACATTTTTAGGAGATTTTAAGAATACCAGTACTTTTACCCCCTTGTTGAACTATTTTAATTTCATTTATCTTGTTTTATACCCTAGCTATTTAAAATTCCCCTCTTTGATTTTTTTTGGTTAATATTCTATTGCACCTTTATTTTTTAATATGTGTCTTAAACAACTGATGAAGAATAAAAACTACCTTTTAAGATTCACATTCACCTTCTTAGTTCTCCTAATCCTTCTTCATAACTCTTAAGGACAAAAACACAAAATAAAGAGAATAGTACATTGAAAAATACTCCACTAGAAATAATTGATCGATTTTACAGCATCAGGTCTCTTGAATTAGTGCTCACAGGTACTGAAATCTGAATGAGGACTGAAGATCCTTAAAGTTAGGCTTTGCAGTATTTTTATGTTATCATTTGAATTTTAGTTACTGATCCCAGGACTGGAGTACAGATTTAAATGCCTCAGTTCACAACCGTATCTTCACACAGGACACAGGGTGACAGAAAACTTTGGGTGCTATCCAAGACAGCCAGAACAAACTTCAGATACCCACAGGAACCTACAGGATAACCCCGAGCACAGGGAGTCTGTTAAAGGCTTTAGGGAGGCACCTTAATCTGTGTAGGATCTGGAGCCCAGAAACTGCTCCTGAACAAAAATATCTGTATCTCTTTCCTTCCCTGTATTCCTCCTCCCTTCCCAGAGATATAAGAGCAGGAGGAGCCCTCCCACACACTTAGTTGCAAAGGCAGCCAGATAAACATAGTGCTTCCCCAAGAGAGGTCACTCGGAGTCCTGCTCTTAGAAGAGTGTCCCAGCTACCAACTAAGGCTGCTCAGGGTAGTGACAGCCTGTAAAAATACATATCTGAATAGAAAATACTTCCAAATGCAGCAGCTTAAGGACAAAGGAAATGAATATTTGAGTGTATATCACAGCTTTTAGGGCATTTCTTTAGAAGACAGAAATCCCCATTAAATTTCTAGTTAAGGTTAAAGGCTCAAATGAACCAGTGAAGAGAACCAGAGCAACCAAAATCAATCCCAAGTAGCTCTTAGATCCTTGTACCAAACAAAGATCTGGGTCTTGCAAAGATCTGAGTTTAAGCTCTGATTGCAGTAAGATCAGTAGGAAAAAAAACCCAAACTCTAGCTTAGCTAATTGATCTGTTCTAACCAGACAACCAGGTAATAAGCCTTTGGAAAACAACACCAATCTACTCCACTTGGTCTTGAGCATTCTGTGCTATATCAGCTCATTCATCTTCCAGAGGATTTTTAATTCATGCCTTCTAAAGATGTCATTTGGTTCTGTCAGAAACATCCTAAACTCACTGCATTTCGAGTGGGTTGAAGTTTCTGCTGAAGCTGATGAATTTTTAAGCAATGCTCACTGTCTCTACATGCATTCAAATAAGTGTTAGTAGCAGTGTAAAACTGAAGTGTCAAACACTTCTAAGCACTGAATGCTTCATTTCAGCCATAAATATATGTTGTCAAAGGTCATTAACTTTCCTATTGTAATAGATTAGGCAGTTTTTCCCATACTCTGTCAGCTGGCAGCATCTTTTTAATCTCTGTGGGGCTCTGGAGTCCTCATAGGGATTTAAGGAACTACTGAAGGACCAGGGTGGTCCACAGGCACCTCAATCTTTAGTCCAGGATTTCCATGCTTCATTTTAAAACACGAGCTTTGCCACCATGACATGGAAGAGCTGTGAACTGCTCTTTCTTGGTGTTGTCCAATTTTGAAACACTTAAAAACTCCCTTCTCATTCATCTTTCTTTTCATGACTGTTGACAGGTTTAAGAACTATCACTTTTCCTAAAAGTTGAAAGATAAGTGAGTTTATTCAGTGCCCAGAAGTCATCTCACTGTGGATATGGGTTTGCTGAGGAAATGTGTGACAGCAGAGGCCCAGGGATAAACAAGACCCCCAAACAGGAATGATAAATTTCCACAGATCTGTTAAAGAAAACATTGTAACACACACACAACACCATGTTGAAATGGGCATTTGTAATAAACATGAGTTATAATGGCCTTGGTTCCACACACGAGAAAGCAAATATAAAGTAAAAGCTAATTAAAGAAAAAAAAAAGAAAAGGATAATTAAAAACAAACCAGTCAGATCCAGTTTGTTCTCATCAGCCTTCAGTGTTTTCCCAAACCACCACTAATTCAAGGATTCCTTGGGGAGAGCTGGGAGTTTAGAGTATTCAAGACAAACTCCCTCTCCTAACGCCTTCCACTGTGTTCAGAAAGAATTGGGACCCTCAAAATGTACAGTTCACAGAATGTATTTTTCATCACTTAGAAAATTTAGAGGCGTGAGAGAAAGACACAGTGACTGTTCAATGGACAGCTAAGAAAGGAGAAAAGTGGTCAGGGGAAAAAATTCCAGATTGGGTCAGGTTTTGAATCGTTGTTAAAGAGCTGGCAAAAGAGCAGCAGGAAGAATAAGATGAATATCTACTAGAATGTGTTCTAATAAAAATTCTTTTGATTTATTTTTTAATTCAAGCTCAGTCTTTTACAGCTGCATGAACTATTTTGTTTGACTGAGCTTGACATGGCCTGTGTGGTTAATGATGCATATTTTCATCAAAGGTGTGTCTTAATGTGTGCTGTGATGGAAAGAATTGAGAAAGTTGCTTTATGTTTTCTCAAATTCTTAAGCAGGAGGGATGTGAGCTTCCCCTAAGTGACTCCAAATTCATTCCAAAAGTTTTACAAGCCATTTACAGTAGCTAATAAATATCTGCCATGGTGGGAATATAACACCTGGCCAGCTTTTTACTCCAAAACGCCCTATGCCATATAAATATCCTCAGTGAAGGGTGGTAAGACTGTGCAGCATCAAGATGAAATAATTCACCTTATTTAATTACACTGACAGCAGAAAGTAAAGTTGAAATGAAAGCTGGTGTCTTAACTTTGTCAGGACAAACTTGAAAGACCCAGCAGATGCTGATGTCAGGGTAAATTTCTAATAAATTAAAACCAATCCTTAGAGTAGCTGGAACTTGGTATAGCAAAGAAAAAAAAACCTCCCTTTTTTTTATTGTAATTTGAATTCCAAAAGAAATGGCTAGTGAGGCAAGTGGCATACCAGTTTCCCATTCTGAAATGGCAAATATTTAGTTTTCTGTTAAAGGCAGTGTTTAATTTTTTTTTTTTTTAAAGAAAATAGAGGTATTCTTTCAGCTGTCCATTCCTGCTAGGCTCCTCCCCTGAAAAGCAGAGCTGTGGTGCTAATACACCAGATAATCCTGGGGAATAACTGGAGCAATGTGTCAGCCACGAGAGGAAATAAAATGAACAGCTGCAATTGGATTATGCATTCTTCTCATTATCCAGATTCAAATGCCTGATGAACACTGTGTGTGCAATGAAAGGAATGTCAATGTTGCATATAAAGTAGCAAATCAAAGTGTCTGCAATTCAGATAATGCTAGACTGTGCCTTGAGGCACAGCCCCGAGCCAGGGGTGCTCAGGAAGCTGCCTCGTTCCTCCAGGAGCCCAGGGAGCCCTCCTGCCTCCCAGCCACGCTCCCCCCAGGCCGGCACTGCTCCTCTCCTGCTCCGGGGAAGGGAATAAATGATTGCAGCTGACATCCCTCTTCATGCCTGGCCAGCTCTTCTGATCATTAGTAAGCAGTGGTGTGGAGCCAATTCTATGCCCATTCTCTGCCAATTCCTTCGCAGGGGGAAATATCTGGGAAGCGGAGCCGGAGTGTTGCACCACTGCTGAATCCAAGATCGGGCAGGCATTAGCCAGTGGAGGAGAAACTCCGCCTGACTGGATAAGGGAATAATATCTAGAGTAGCTGATAGTAGAGGGCATGTCATTGCCATCTGATTTGCCATTTGTATCTCGGAGTCACAGATCTCCGTGAGGTGAGGCAATAACGGGAGAGTGCTTCTGCCTGGGGTGTGTATGAGAATATTCTAATTTATGTCCCCAGATTATCATCTGTGTGTCAATGTAGCTAATCCAGACGTCTGAGAAGGATTTTACCCAATCTGCCTTCCCTTAGGGTGCAGCTCTGAATTTGGATCTCTTGGTCCTTGACAGAGAGATATCATTACAACATTCTTGTCATTGAGAAGATTCTTGATGAGTATTTCCTAGGACTCAAAAGCACTCCTGAGAAAGGAATAAATTCTGTTCTTACATTAGGAGTAAAGGCAAGCTGCTGTTGTTGCAAAATTCAACTTTATTTCTATTAAAAAATTAATACAAAAAACCTCAGCAATGACAATGGGTAAGGAATAAACCCTCTTTGCTCTGCTTTATTAGTTTAATGTAGAGAAAGAATGCATGTGCCATAAAGCAACTTTCTGCTATGGTAGCATGTAACTTCTAGCACTGTTTCTATCTACCTGAACATACTGTCACATATAGAAACAAATAGCTGTTTTCTCTCTTTTATTCTGCAGGTGTGTGCTGAAGCTTCAGAAGTGTTTTGAAACTGGAAGTAATACACACTAATATACTGCAGCCAACAGAAGTCTTTTATATTAGAAGACACAAGGTGAGAGTCTAACAATGTGTGCACAGAGAAAAACAAATGCCCTAAATATTAAGACATAAAAATTAAGTAACATTAATTGGCCTTACCACAATAGCATCTCAGATTTTTGCACATGCACATGGTGCACAAGCTCATTAGGTCTCATGAAAAATGTCATCTAGTTAGCAAAAATCCCCTTCTCCTTCATGAGAAGTGAGGAAAGTGACCTCACATTGTGAGCAAGGAATAAATAGACATTTTCTAATAAATGCAGCTGTTTTCTATTGTGAGATAATAAGAGAATTTGGGGTAATTACCAACCCTTACTGGCACATATTTATGATATTGAAGGCTACATCCCCACCAGTTTGCTTATTATTAGTTTCTATTGGTCATCTTTCGAGAAATAGTGAATTAATGCATTTTCTTTATGTATTTCAGTGGAAGAACTGTCAGATTTTCTGGAATTGAGACTATAACATGTGCTCCCACACCCCATGGAAGCCAGCTGAAGTGGAGCTCTTTTTATGAAACACTGTACTTCTGCTCAACCTTGTTTACTATTTTCTGACACTCAGTAGAAAAAGGCAGCCAGCCTGGAAATACCTCTTTGTTGTTTGTCTGTACAATGGTGCCATTGGATCTTTTATATTCTTCTCAATATGCAGATCAATATACAGATAATGCTGTCTGGTTTGGGCTGGGTTTTAAATCCAACATAAACAGCTTAAAACTTTGCTGCCAAGTGGCTCGTTACTATAGAGAAACAACATGCAGGAGCAGGAAACCACACTGAGAACGGTGGAGTTTGACTAATAAGTGAATGTTTATATCTTTTACAGAGTTTGTTCTTGCTAAAATGTACAGTACTTCTTTGTTTTATTCTTTTCCTCACTGACTGATGCCCAGATCTTCCAGCTACAGACATAAATCACTGCAGTCAGCAGTCTTGAGCCTGTCTCGAATTTTTGGACTGATTAAATATTTGGTAACTTAAGTTAACAGTGAAGAACCTGTGCTGGATTAGAGCTTAGTATCAAACACGTGGACATGGTCAGGGAGAAGTTTCTCCACAGGATAAAAGGAGAAGAAAAACCTTTGTGTACTGGTGCTGGTTGTAATCCTGATGTACTCAGGAAGCAACAGAAGTGAATAAACTTTCAAAACTTGCAGAGAAATATCCACATGCAAAAAGAATTCTCTTTATGAGGCCCAAGAGACTTGCTTTTATGGGTAAGCATTCGCTAAGCAAATTGCCAGCTACTTTATACAGGTGCACAGAGCAGCCACATAAAGGAAGAGAATTGTTTTATGGAAGCCAAAGAGAGATGCTGAAATCATGCCAAACAAGGAAGGGGCAACCCCATCCAGCAGACTAAGCAAGTGATGCTATGGATCCATAAGCAAGTAACTAAGCCACCCACACTGCTGCAGAGCCTGCCAAGAAGACAGATGGTGCTGCTTGTGAAATATCTTCAGACGTTCCTCATAGTTTACTGCATATATTTTATGGTGGAAATAAATGGAAAAAAAAGTAGTCTTTTATTCCTTACATTTTATTGGCTACAAATGTTACGTTATGTCCTTTTCAATCAACCTACAGAAGGATCTGCTCTTAATTAAAGTCTTTAAATAATTGGTAGATTTTAGCTTGCCTGTGGAGGTTTGATCTCCATACTCGCAATTCAATCACAAAGGCTCAATCCACATTTAGTTTAGTTCATCCTTTGTGTAGGCAAATGCCCAATTAGGAACCCTCCATACCTTTTGGGCCTGCTCAGGCTCAAAATACCTGTGCTAAATAAAAACTCTTTTACAAAAACTGGGGGGTTTTAAACTGCGCTAATGGTGTTTGACATCCTGCCTCTAAAAGGTGATATTCTGGCATTTATATTATAGATTTCACTGGAACAGCTACCTGTGTTTGCTTTCACAGTTTGGGGATAATAGTAAGTAGGGCAGTGGGTTCTGCAGATCACTTTGAAGATTTAGAATATTATCTCAACTGTAATGAACTGAGTTTCTCTACTACCAATTGCTTGTGCTGTGCATTCGTTTTTAAAATAATTTAGTTTAAATATCAGGTCACTGGCATCCATGTGGCTAAGTTTTATAAGCACAAAAAAAAATATATGACTCTTTTATATTATCTGGTTGGGTTTTTTTCCCAAGAAAATGTAATACTTATCAAGTATACGATTATCAAGTGTACAATACAAAAGAGGATTTCACACAGACAGGCTCTCAGCTTCAACAGAAATGCTCACTTTGTTTACAAGACAATCAGCAGAAACTTAAAGGAACCCCCCCAACCCAACAAGCACCAAAAGGCAGGTGAAACATTGCTCATGTCCTGCCTCCCAGCCTGGATACAAGTGATGTCCACACTTCTGTGCACGTAGGGCAGGTACTGAGCTGGGATCAGGATGCAGGGCAGCAGCTGGATCAATCCCGTGGGAATGCAGGGCAGCAGCTGGGTCAGTCCCGTGGGAATGCAGGGCAGCAGCTGGGTCAGTCCCGTGGGAATGCAGGGCAGCAGCTGGATCAGTCCCGTGGGAATGCAGGGCAGCAGCTGGGTCAGTCCCGTGGGAATGCAGGGTAACCCACAGCTCAGTCACAGAATCGCAGAGTCCTGAGGACTCCACCACCGGGACACACAAAGGGCTGTGCTGGAGCTCTCTGAGCACAGACCACTTTCTGTAGGTGATCTGAAGGACTGGTCAGACCTGACAATAAACCATTACTGATCCAAAATGCTTTTAAATTGTTTTCCTTGTTTTCATTCACATTTTTTTCCACATTATAATCTCTTCCCATCTCTCCTTTTGTCAGCACTGAATTCAAGTCATTAGTAGCATTCAGCAGAGGAAAAAAGGGCATGTGGTTCATCACTTAACTTCATCTTGGCACTATCATTATGTACGAGTTATTTTGTTTTAGGAACCCATACACATTCATCACAATCACACTCATTTTTCCACCAAAACGAGGTATGCAGGTAGCTACTATTTTTCAACCTCTGTGCACTAAACCTGCATGTACTGTGTACTAAAGTAATAGGTTTTAATCTCATAATCACTGATGAAAAGTCTGCAAGCTTTATATCAACAGACTTTGATGAAAAATATGTATATAGAGAAAGATACTCTCATTTCAGGGCTTTTGTTCCTGTTAGTTTTTAAATCAGCTCAGAATCTCCCACATCCCCCATACTGAACAGTTATGGATATATTTAAGTGCTGAAAACTGACATTTCCAAGTTCAGCTTAGTCAGTTTTTAAGCCATCCAAAGAACATAATTTTCTCTGGTTCCCATTTTGGGGAGGCTGTAGGGTTTTTTTTAAATGGTCCTTTTTATTTTTATTTTTTTTATTATTTTTTTAAGGCATTGTAATTTAAAAACCAATAGCACCATATTATTCTACTCTATGGGAAAACTGACATGAGAGGAGCTCTGTGACACAATCTGCTTTCGTGTTTCCGTCCCTCTGGAGCCCACGGAAGTCCTGTCCCAGGGAGCCTCCAGTGACCAGCCACCACAGAGCCCCCGTCCAGCACGAGGGTGTCCTGGCCTTCCTCCCCAGACATTCTCTAGTCCCACCTTCGTCTGAGCAATCAGAGTTCAAAAATAAGATAAATCGAATTAAAATACAGTCATCCCGCAAGTATTTTTAAAGGACAAGTCCCAAGGCCCAATTTCTATTTAATGGTTCTTTAGCCTGTCTCCCCAGAGCTCACGGAACCATCCAGCTGTTTCCAGTCCCCAGCTACCACGGGAACCTTTTTCTTTGTCCTCTTTTCCAGCAGGCAGCTGAGCTAAAGTCTCACCAGGCTTGATGCCTGTAGCAAGACAGGGTTAATTGGTCCTCGTTAACCTGCTCTGAGCCCACGTGGCATTTGGAGGACTCTGTCTCCACGGGCCTTTATCTGCCTCACCACCAAAAAAGTCTGCACAAGTTTCACCTTTACAAATCTCCTGGCAGTGCCTGCACCTCCCCTGCCACAGTCAGCCAGCCATAAAAGTGCTAATCAGATGTTACAACACGACTCATTAGAATATTGGGCGCTGGTTTTATTTGCTTCCAAGGGGTAGAGATGCTGGAGGCTCAGGAGTCATATCGAGCCCCTGCTTAATAATTGCTCTTCATGTAGGACATGTATGAGGAAGCACTTCCTCTACTGGGATATAAATCCACTGTCCTGAGCACTTGTGGGCATCCACTCTGTTATTTCGCTTTCAGAAGAGAAAGTATTCAAACCATAAGGCAGATTTCAACTTAACTTTCACTCTCTCCCCTCCCACTGAGATTCAGTCAGTTATATTTTGTATATCCTTGTATATCTTCTTTTCTAAATAGCATATGGAACTTTACCCACCAGCATGTGCATGATCCTACTTTGTTTGCCATGTGCTTCAGTTTAAACCAGCCTTGAAAAATCCCTTACTTTAGGTGCAGTGATGAGGACTGTGTATAAGCCCTGCCAAATAGTGTAACACAAAGGCAAGGTCCCTCTCTCCCTGTGCAGGGTCACAAATGTGCACCCAGGGACTGACACAATTTGCCCCTGGGAATTCTTCAATATGTTAACTAACTACTGTTAAATGTAGATCCTACCAAGGGCTGCATTCTCATGCCTACTGTGCCTTCATAAATCCATGGCAGAACTGGCAGGAAGAATAGACAGTGAACCTTCTCCTCAGAGCAGTGAGAACCACACAAAAATCTGCAAAAGAAATGAGGCTCGTTAAAGATTTAAAGAAGTAAAAATAGTCCTTATATCCTAAAAGGCCAAATGCTGTTTCCGTGAAGAATCTTAGTTAATTTTCCTATAAACCAGCCCCAAATCTTTAAAAGTAGGGAAGGAATATCTGTTTCAGCAGACACACACTTTCAGTAGACTATTTCTCTCTGTCTCAGAGATATAACTTTTATTTTGCCAAAGTCTTGTAACACATGGTGAGGAAAAATAATTTTACCTTTCAGTTTTATTCACAGAGCATTATAACTGTGTCTTGAGATAATTTTGAAACATCATGTCTTTTTTTCAGGCCTTTGGTAACACAAGTTGCAAAGATTCGGATTTGGAATTTATTTTATTATATTTTGTAATTATGCAAATGAGGTGGCACATCAGCATTAATCACACTAAATGAAGCTATCTGTTTCAGTTTGAAATACTGAATAGTTATTCATTAACAATGATGGGAGAAGAAGCTTAAATCAAATAAACTTGCACTTTAGAGAAGCAGCTTGCAAAAATATTCTTTGGGAGGGCTGATTTTATTTATTTTGGTGAAGTGTGTAGGCACAAATATTTAAAACCAGATATTATTGGTGAGAAGTAATAATGTCTTTCAAATGCGTTCATATTTAAAAATCCAGTGTCTGGAGTTATGAAGAGGAAGCTAAAGTGTAAATATCACTTATTTTCTATATATTTAAAAAAAGCAGACGAATTGACATCTGTCTCCTTTCCTAGTAAATAAGTTACTTCTAATTAATTCATCTGTCAAGGAAATCTCTAAACAAGCACTCTACAAAGCAGACCTGCCACAAAAGGAGGTTGCTCCTGCGAGTGCAGCTCTCGGTGTATGGCAGGCTCAGAGCTGCACTCTCTCAGCACACAGCTCATCAGGTCACTGGGATCTGAGGCACTCGCTGTGCCAGCTTTGGTTTGTGTGTCTTTCTCAAAATGAACTCTGTGGCTCAGTTCAAATGGTTCAGCAGCAAATTGATCTCTCCAAGTTCACACGAACCCAAACTCCTGGAAGAATTTCCTCCTTTCCTTAGACCCTGTGCCTTCTTCATTAACTTTGATATAGGCTCCCTGCCTCACTTCTGCTGTTTCTTGTGCTTATCTTTTTACAGGGTAGTCAGCAGCTTCACCCTTTTAGCAGGCTTATCCAAGCTTACACTGTAAAAGCTGTTCTCATCCCCAGCTAGGAAGAATCACTCTGTATCAAAGGTGAGGAATGATGCAGTCAACTTCCAGTGGCCAGTGAAGCTCAGGGAGCTGGGAACTCCTGCTGCTGAGTGGGGATGTGGACCTGGTCTGGGCTACAAAGTCCCTGTAAGTCTCCTACAGTCAACATATATTTTATGCTGACAAATGAAGGGGGGGTTGGCAGTAAGGCTCCTAAACGCTCTCTTGTTCTCTGAATAAGGAACATTTTCATTTCCCTATTCCCTGAATAGGGAAATTAAAGGTTGGATACTAGGAAAAGGTTCTTCCCCCAGAGGGTGGCTGGGCACTGCCCAGGCTCCCCAGGGCAGTGGGCACAGCCCCAAGGCTGCCAGAGCTCCAGGAGGGTTTGGACAATGCTCTCAGGGACAAGGTGGGATTGTTGGGGTGCCTGTGTAGGGCCAGGAGTTGGACTGGATGATCCTTGGGGGTCCCTTCCAGCTCAGGACATTCTACTATTCTATGAATAAAACAAGCTGCATCAGCAGTGGGATGGGGTTCCTTTGCCTTTAGAGGTCATTTTCTTCTGGGAGTAGTTCCCTGTTTTGCCAGGTTGGTAAGCATTTTCCATAAGAGTTACAGCTCTAACAGAAGGAACCTTTTGTAGTCACTAAAAAAAGAGAAGACCATCCCAATCAGGTTCATCTCATTCAAACACTAATGGCTAGTTCTGGAGTGAGTGAATTCCTCTCTCGAATGCCATTCCCTCTCCCCAGACAGAAGGGCACAGACGTCTAATTTTGGATAGACATGTTAAGTCGGCTCACTCAATTATTCTTCAGGTACTGTGAGAGGCACAGCCATGCTCACACCCTTCTGAGTGTGCCACCCTCCCTGAACAAACCTCAGCAGGCTGCTCCACGTGCCTCTCAGCACTGCAGCCAGAGAGCTCTGACAGGAGGGGGGTTTAGACCCAGATCAAAAGCCTTCTGTGATTTAAGCCAACTGCTTTGACTTGGCACTCAAATGGAGAAGAGGGGATGGACTTAAACTGCTCTGAATAGGGAAGCAGCAAGGAGCAGCACAGGCTTTGTGCTGCACACCAGAGCAGCTCTTCTCTGGCACATTGTTCCTCTGGCGCTTTCCAGGCTCAGTTGGAGCAGCCGGAGGAAACTCCCACACCCTGTTATTCCACACCTGTGTCACAGACTGTGGGTTTGTACAGCAAGTTCTCCCACGTGCTGTACAAACAGCCACAAAAGGTATCACTAGCCAGCCTGGAGCCTGGGGATCCTGCCAGGGAAGTGAGGGAATGTCAGTGGCTGAGAGACAATGGAGGATGAAAGCTGGGGCCAAAGGAAGCACCAGAGCTGAGAAATGATCAGAGTCCGAGGTACAAACATCCTGTGAACTCTGTTTCTCTTCTAATCATCTGGCTTGGTTTTTTTCTCTTCTCCCTCTGCCCACATTAACATTTCCTTGTGGACAGGACTCTTTCTGATTTATTTTTCTGGGTTTGTTTTGGTTTGGGGTTTCTTTTCTTATTATTTGCAACTGTGTTTCCTGCTTGCAGACTTTGGGAACTCAACCCATTTATCTTTGCTAAATGATTCAGGACCTTACAGGATCCAACTTCAGTTATTTGACTTCTATTTTAATACTGGAAATAAATGTTATTAAATAATAAATTTGATTGTCTTCTTAGCAGTGTTTGTCTCCTCAAGCCTAATGCTAATTTCTTGTTTTCTTAAATCTTTCTTGCTAATAATATGACATGTATCATGGGAAATTGCTCACTAAACCAGAAGCAGATTTAATAAAAATGTTTCCACGCTCTCAACACCAACTGCTTTAAATCTATGCAAGCAAAAATTAAGAGCCATCATTCAGATTTGTGTTTTCAAACACATAAGGGAGTTTTCTTAAAAAAAGTTTCCTGATTTTAAACATACACAGACTGTATTTCTCTGTTTCACTACTTGGGTTTCAGAAGTAATAGAATTTTGATACAGCTAAGTTAGTACAAGGATTACAAAAACATTTTCAGTCATAAGACAAGGGGTTTACTTCTGGTATGTTGTGAAAAAAAATGGGATCAATAAAAGCCTTTACAATGCATTACTGGGAAGAAAAAATAATTCGTATAGAAGTTACAGTGAGCTTAAGACTAATGGTCATAACTGTAAATTATATTGAAAAACAGATAAAATTAAATAAAGACTTGCAAAGTATAAATTTGCTGCTGGCAATCTGAAAAGGATTTTCTTGTTACTCACCCATGGGATTTGGGGTTCTATCAAGGAAGCTTTCCTACTTGTCATACATCATTTCAAAGAGACATATATAGCCTGGAAACTGCTTTAAGGCAGCTGCAAGCAAGTGTCACTTTGAGTTAAATGCATTATTAAACTGTTGGGAAATTTCACATCATGGGTCATTTATCTATGCTAAATGGGTCAAAAGCCTCTACACATGCCTAGATAAATGAAGGAGAAGAGCAAAATTCTCCCTTGGGAAGTAATAAGTTGACAAGCTTTTAGAGTTCATGTTGTTATTTTTAGTAGATAAGAGGAAAAACTACTTGCTAAGTATACTAATTCATAAAACTGGGTGCCAACCACTCACGAGGAAAGGTTACCAGACATCCCCATATTTTGGTGCTGTTTTGTGCAAGTCGTCAGCAAAATGAAGTATAACATGCTTGGGGTCTCTGTCTTTGATGGCTGGTTATAAGGTCTCTAAAGATGCCCACTGAATAATGTTTATGTATCAAAGAATCCCAGAATGGTTTGGTTTGGGAGGGACCTTATAAGGGCCATCCAGTTGCAGCCCCTGCCATGGGCAGGGACACCTTGCACTAGCCCAGGTTGCTCAGAGCTCCATCGAAGCTCCCTGGTTTGGGTGCTTGGAGTGTTCACTTTGCTCAGGGCTTGGAGGTACCGAAAAGAAGGCAAGGCAAACTTTCTAAAACTTCGATGAGTTGCTAATATGTGATTTCATTTAGTCACAGAAAGGCCTTTGGTTTAGTAAACCCTGCCCCTGGCATCTTGCTGGGCGTTCCCAGGCACCGTGGTGTGCGTCATCAAACAAATTGGAAGCCAACCTGGTAGTCAGTTTTAGGGAATTAGCAGCAATGTAAATCTACATGAGAGGGGAAGTGAGCTAGAAGCAGTTCTTCACGGTGCTTTGGCATTCTTTCATGTTGAAAGATTATATTTTCCATTTCCTTGCACATTTGCCCATCAAGCAGACCAGTCAGAAAAATAGTTGAGGAAACAATTGCAAAGGGAGGGTTGTGCTTTTGATTAGAAGCGATTTCACTTTCTCCATAGCTGATAGAGGGGAAAAAATATTTGGTGTTGGTATCAGTTGATAGCTCTGAGCCAGCTGGGTTTACATGGAGCTCAGCATGTGCTCCTGGCTCAGAGACATGGAGAATGCAGCCCCCTCTTCTGCCAGGAGACCTCTGCAGATGGAGGTGTCAGAAAAGTCTCCTTCTCAGCCAGATTATGGGGTCATTTATTAATTACATTCTAGATGTTGGGGAAGGATCCTTCATTTTAACACAAGAAGCTGATTTACACAACTGCCAGTGTTGATGACTAGATCTTTAAGTACCCAATACATGCATTTTTTAAAAAGCTTTCATTTTCAGTGAAGAAAAGTTTTCTTGTTTTGAAGTTTAGTTGATTTATGGGTTAAAACCATTGAAAAAATTAAAAGGTTGAAAAATATAAAGGATTTGTGTGTAGTCAAAATCGTTACTTCTTTTAGTTGATGCAACATGTAAAAAGGGACCTTAGCCTCCCAAAAGGCACTGAGAGTTTCAGCTTTTACTAATCAATATTGACTCAGGACAAAGATGAACTTATGTTATTGCTCTGCTCACCTAGAAAATGTTCAGTCCATAGCATCTGTTGTAACTGTAAAAATCAAGTGCAATTTAAAGTTACATCAGTGTAAGTTTTCTCTTTAACTATTTTTCATGTTTAGAATTTTTAAAATTCTTGTCATACAAGACAGAATTATTAAAACTTCAGTACATTAAAAAACTGATGAATCAAAGAAAGCAAAATGTAGTAGGATGTTTTGCTGATGAACCAAGCAAGGCAATGCTGATCTGCTGAAGCCAGCTGACACTGTTGGCACTATCCCAAAATGTACAAACACATAGCCCGACCTATCAGTGCTTTTTATTAAGATGTCACTGAGAACAAAATTAAAACATCTCATTAAAAATTTTCTCAGACACAAAATTAATGTATATATCAAAGCCATGACACAGGTTCTCAATTAATTAATTAACCTACTTTAAAGTACAAAATCTCTGTGCTCAGGTATTCTGTCTATTGAAAGTTTCTCACATGGTCCCCAGCTATCCTGATAGGCTTTTAAGCTAAATTGTCTTAATACTTTAAGGATAAGTTATATCACCATTAATTCCTTACTTTACTCCTCTTTATAAATTTACCATGATGAGATTAGAAACAGATATTATAAAACAGCTTCATAGATCAGAAAATATTGCTGATAATGTTCATCATGCAATGTGAATACGGTTTCTTTGCAGAGAATTTAGCTATTTTTGTTTGTGTACAATGTTTGTTGTCATAACCTACATCAGGACATTTGCAGTATCAACAGTGGCTCTAAATTGAATAAGCCACATTTACTTAATTTGCTCCATAATAACAATATTACATTGTTTTAGCCAAACGTCGATGTCAAACTGAACAGAAATAAGAGGAAAGCAGTAATTAGTCTAGGTTAAAATATATCCTCAAAGGATATTAAATATGCAAGAGCTCATCCATGAAAATTAGACTGCAAGAGGTTACACCATGTATTGGCTTATTTTGTTACATATCAAATTATCTCTCATGAATAAATATATCTAATAATGTTTAACTCTATAATTTAATAGTGCCCTATTAAAAATACTTTCTGAATCAACCAAGCTGTGTATTTGATTTTCTATGATTATCAGATTTTAAGTACACAATAATTAAATGTGCAATTTGTACTGACTTCTGCAAGCACATTTAGAAAGACTGCCCTTCTATCCCTTTAGTGGTTAACTTCAATAAATATGAATACCAGGACAAGATACTTCAGTTGGAAAATAGTATAAGTTAAAAATCACAACAAGATGTGAAGTTTCCTTACAGAAGAAAATAAAAATTTTTGTGTATTTAAAGCAAAAGAAACAACCCCTGAACTCTGAAAGGTATGTTTGATGTGCTTTACAACATGAGCACTGCTGTGTTGCCTTTCCCACACATACCACAGGTTTCCTAAAGGACTTAAAACCACATCTGATCTGGTGTAAAATCCTCACCTTGCAGTGACACAATTTCCCTGTCAAACAGCTCTGACCTTGACTGACCCTCCAAACCCTCTCAGAGTCACCCATAGCTGAAGCTGAGGTAACCCCAGTGCCATTTGCTGCCACAGAGCACCCAGGGATGCTCTGAAAAATGAACCTGGTTAACAGGTGTTGAGGAGAACAGGTGAGTTACAAGTGCCCCTGTGCAGCATTAACCCAGAACCATCCCTGCTTCCTTAGAGGAGCAAGGATTGCAAGGACTGCTCGAGTTGCCATGGTGAACTCTACTCAAACACCAGATCTCTTGCTCCCCTTTTTTCCCCTGAGAGGATGAAGATTTCACAGAGTCCCCTTTTCCAGTGGTCCCTGCGCAGCACCAACCCCAAACCACTGAATGATGCTGGGCTGAACAGAGATTTGGTGCTATTTGCTAATTCTGAACACTCATGAAGATAAATTAATCTCCTTCCTACCATATTCCCTCCACCTCAAGAAATGAAGAGTGGAGCAATCAGCTAATTAACCCTCTTCTCCAGGCACAAAGAGCTGCATTACAATGTGACATTGCTCTACCCTTTTCTTTTCGAGATGTTTTCATGGCCTATCAGAGCCCGCTCTATGAAAAGACCTTCTGCATCTGCTCTTGGAACCTGCTAATTACAATACTGTAATTAAACACACACAGAAGCAATTACCTTCATATATCACTGTGTCTGACAAGCAGAGAGCAACTTCCAGTTGCAACACGCTTGGCTTCCCCCTCAGAAAGGTGGTGATTTGGGTTTGGCTCACCTGGTTTGACTGCTGCCTGAGGATACTGAAAATCCTAAATGTTGTCTGACCTGCAGTTCTGTGAAAAACCTGAGCACACATCCATGCACACAAACAGGCTCAGGGCTCCAGGAGTAGGTGGTGAAGCCCAAGTGAAGTTACTGGATTTGGATGGTTCATAGAGGCCAAAGAGACTCCAGTTGGTTGTTTCCCAACTGCTGTTGCTGGTTCCTGAGTCTCTGAAAAGATTCAAAGTTACAACAATATCCTGGGTTTTCCCTGATGTTGTTTGATTCTTCACCCCTTTTGTGGTTTCAGCATTACCAACATCCTTTTCTCTATAACAACAATAGAGCTTAGTTGTGTTTTTTTTTTTTTTCTAGTAGCACTTCAGCCTCAAGGAGAGCAGAGTTGAAGATTTTATTTTGCTTGGTGAGGAACAAATAAATAGATTTTTTGAATGATTCAGACTTTGCTGTTTGCTCTACAGTACACTTTGAGCCTGCGGCTGAGCTACACTTGGTTGAGCTCCACACCCAGGGTACTCAGACCTGTGCTCAGCTGTGGGATACAGAGAAAGTTCTGCAAATCACAGGCTGGCACAGTAAGAAACCACACAGAAAAAGGCCAGACAGTGAGGGGAAAAGCACCTGACCATTGCCAGCAGGTATCTGTAGGAAAGCAAGGGGCACTGAAGAAAAAGCAGAGGACTTGGCAGTCCCCCCAGACACTATCCCACTCTGCTTCTGTATTCTGCCCTGGTGGTGTCACATCATTATCTGAGGGGAGAAGAAGAAAAAGAGCTGCTGTAAAATGTCAGTCCTTTTGAATTATAGACAAAATGCAGACACATCAAAATGTATTTTCCTTTTCTATACCTTTTCTTAAATGAAATATAATGGTCAGCTCTAGGCTAGGTGCTGCCACGGATTGCCAATGGGAAGTGAGAAACAACAGCAACAAATCCATCTTTCTTCCTGAAGTACTGCTTGCAGCATGAGGCAGCACTAATCAAAGACAAATCACAAAGGTTTGGAATTCTTCTGTTCAGGACTAATACCTAGGGGCAAGGTGGAGAACAGAACTGTTTGATACTGAGCAGCCATACTCCCTACACACTTTACCACCCAATTTAATGAAAGCTCAGAAGGTTTATTCTGAAAGAAATTAGGAGTAGTGTTAAATCATACCAAACCCTATTATTTGATGGCAATTCTGTAGCAGCATAGAAGAGCTGGGAGAGTTTATACCCAATACTACCCATATGCATAAAAAGTGATTTTTTTTCCCCACTGCTGAAACAAAGAGTTTACACCTGTAAGTGTCTACAGGACCTATGAGGCTAAGAACAAAATAAGAGGAAACAAACAGCAGGGATACCCTAAGAATGGAGCAGCCTGTGCACAGCCTTTCTTTGAAGTATAATTACAGCCCCACTGAAGCATGACTGGAGCCTCACGTATTTGCAACCACTGTAATCAGTGTAATCATGCTGCCATTTCATTTCCCCTCACACATTCTGTTAAGGCATTAGGACTGCTGTGGAGACTGCTGGAATGATACAGTTAATACTGTCCATTTATTTCACTCATGCTGATAAATCGTGTTGTTATTCTGCTGTATTCATACTTCTTTTCTATGACTTTAAGGCTAAAGCAGCCCATTTCATAGCAGCGCAAAAATGCTGTTTGTAAAATAAGAATAGGTGAAAACAGATTTTGTTAGATTTTTTAAAACCCTTTCACAGGACCTTTCATAACTGCTGTTAATTAGCAGTATTGGGACCAAATAAAAATAACAGATAACTCCCCCTTGTAAAATTATTCCTTCCAGTTGTTATCATTTAGTTGCAGTGAAGGGAATGGAGAAAAGGAAACAGAAAAAAGACACCATGAAGCGTAATCTCACTGCCATTTTACCCTTTCCTGAGTTCCCTGCTTACAGTTTTCTTTCTTTAAACAGATGCATTAGCAGAATAAAATAATAAATGGGAATTGCCTTGAAGGTATAGAAGGTAATTAAAATAATATACATAGCTAGGTGAAGCGAGAGTAGGTGAAAGTAATGGGCAAGGTGTAACATCTGCTCTAGCACACAAAGCCCTTGGAAAGAAGACACAAACTGACTTAGAATAGATTATGTTGTTGATTTTTCTTAGTAATTATAACCCTCCTTTCTTTCAGATGGTCCTTCAATACAGTTTGCACAAACAATTGCCTGAAGTAAAATCACACCAGAGAAAGGGCAGCGCCTGCTGATAAAGGTGCTGGTGTCATTGTTGCTTTTCATTTACTTATCTTAACTATTTCTGAATGTTGTATTTGCCTAAGTTTTAAGGAAATATTTTCTGTGGTTCTTCCTGTATCAGATCATTTAAAAAAGGTTGTGGAGAATGGTAGAATGAATGTTTAATGACAATTCTGCACCTTGACATCTATCTAGGAATTTAAACAACTATTTAATAATCAGACTCATAAGAATGAAATCTATATAACAATTAAAATAATAATGCTTTTCTAATCACTTAAGCACCTAGAGTATGTATCAAGGTAATCACAGTCATTTTGAATTTATATGCTATGCATATCCTTGTAAGCATTTTAAAAGAAAGTGGTGCAGAAGACACAGGTGCCTAAATTAATAAACATTAGAAAATCAGCAAGAGATTTAACTACACTGGTTATTGTTTTCAATTACTAAATAATTAGTTTGAACATCTTTGTACACCTGGCCCCAAATCCTGGGATTCAATTACCTTGAATGGCTCTGGGCTGCTATTTGATCACTTAATACTAAATCTGCAAAGTGCTGGGCATTAGGAAGAATATCTGGGGGAAGACATGGAGATTTCCCAGAAGTTTTGTGAAAAAGTTCACTAATCAGAACATTTTAGTTTGCAGAGTCAAGTCTATAATTAACAATGGAAAAGCTTTATTAAGATTTTTTTTTTTTTAAAGTTAACTGAGGAAACAGGTGGCAGACAAAAGACTGAACCAGAGCATTTCAGTGTTCTCACAAAGAACCGTGTATTTTTCCAGGACGGGTACATTTGATAGAATAATTTAAGAAATGTCATGTGCTCCTCCCTTTTTGCTCTACATTCTGAGCAGCCCAAGTACTCTGTCCTGTTCAGTTTCAAGAGCACTGAATTTATCTTTTACTCCAGCTCCAATAGCTGCCTTCTGAGAATTTCTATGCAATAGGAAATTCAGAAAAGCTTTATTGGAATTAAAGTCCTCCAAGAGGCTCTTAAGCAATGCACCCAGCCTCTGGTTATGTATCTTGAATTCTCTTACTCATTTAAGCAACACACTGAAATGATTTGATATAAAATTTCAGATTAAAGAAAACATTTCATTAAAAGTTTTAGGAAAAGTTTCTCATTTAATGTCAGTGTGTTTTGCCTGATGTTCATAATGTGTAACCATTTTCCTGTAGAAATTGAGGAATGAAAAAAATACTCCTACAACACCCTCTTTTAATGGCTCCAGTAGGATAAATAGGAAGTAAATAAATCTAGTCTTAGGAGGAATCCAGTATATCCCTTATTTTTTCGGAAAGACATTAAATAGCCAAATGCCATTTCTGCACACATCCCTAAGTAATGAATATAATTCCAACAGAAGTTGCAACAGGTCAAAGCATCCTTTTCCTTTCCAGTTTTTGAGCATTCATTGATTGCAAAACCCTGTAATTTCACTAGCAAAATACAGAGCAAGCTTATTTTTTTTTCTGCCTAAAAGCTCACTCAAATACTCTACAGAACTGTAAATTTTATCTGCAGCACTAAATGATTTCAGCAAGGAAAGTCTACAAGCATGGCTGAGCCTCTTTGTCACAATAAATATGAGACTGAAAAACTCATCAGAGACTGTCATTGGTACTTACTGTGAGTTTTCAGCTTTCCACAGATCTCCAGCCCTTGGCCTTGGGATGTCCCAGATCAGTCATCCAAGCACAGCCAACCTACTTTGTAACCTGCTGATTTATACAAACACCCAAGGAATTACTGGGGTCATTTTATACCAAAATAATGTTATTCCTGCTTCCCAGCATCACTGCTCATTTAATACAGAATAATTGCCCAGGTGACCATCCTCTACAGACACACATTGGGATCACAGTGCCCATAAAAGTGAGATTTCTCAAATCTGTCTGTGCATTAATTAGGACAATGAAGGTGATGGGGTATTTTCTGCAGGCAGTAGACATTGGTTTTGCTAGGCCCCAGACTTGTCCTTTATACAAGTAAAATTAAGGTGTTGGGGTTTTTAAAATGCATTCTTTGGAATGTCTTTTGGGATGACCTTTTTAGTTGGAGGTTGCAGAGATAGGCCTTGGTGAGGAGGCGTTTGCTGCCAGACTGAGAAGCACAGGGTGGCATTAAACTTCCATTAAAATTAGGTCAGACTCCATTCAAGTTGTATTTTCTTCCTCTGGAGTTTATCCCAAGTTCTCAAAAGCCACTCGTTGTTTTAATAAGAATGGAAGAGGAAGGGGTAAGGACTTGTTAACTCCAGTGTCTTCACGGGGTTAATCTGATGCTGTAGCAACCCCCCTCCTTTGAGGCTGACACCAGAAACCCCAAGCTGATCTGGTTTTATATGGAACTCTACACCAATCTAATTAAAATGTGTATGAGGAGATACCAGAGAAAACCCAAGACTTAATATTTTAATGTGGAAAACGTGATATAAAGATTAAATGTTGTTAAGGTCAAGATGAAATACAACTACAATCTAGTGCTGAACCTTTTTTATTCATGACATTTTCATTTTGCAGGTTATTTCTTTTATTCCTGTTCTTTTTGATCCTTTGAATTTAGGATACAGCATCATCTTATGAGATATCCCACTTAAAGGGCTTCTTCTGTAGTTATAATCATCCCAAAGATACTTGGATAAATGACTCCATCTCTTAAAATGCTTTGAGATACAATAACTCTCTCAGAACAGGCAACCATAACTAAATATCTGTCAGCTAGGCTGACTACATGCCATAAATTTTGTATCAAACCTTGATTATCTGCGAAGACTTGAGGGAACAAACTGGAATCCTGTCTGTTGTCATGTGGAAATCCTATAAGGGAGTCTGAACACCATGAAAGTTTACAGTATGTGCAAATTCAGATGGCCAGAGTCAAATACCAAGATAAGGGTGTAAGAAATAAATTGATTCATTCTTGGGGGTTACAGGTTTGGTTAATGTAGTCCTGTCTCTGCTGGGATTAATAAGCGAGGTCACTTCTTTTTTTTCCCATCTTCTATCACAAATTGACTTGCTGTTTTGGTTTGCTACATCAGCAGAATCAAATACAAACCAATTTTCTCAGTACAAGGGGGGGTGTACCAGCCAGAGAGTGGGGGGTGGTATATTAGCATTCTCCCCTATCACCTCTTCCCAGTACTTTCCTGAATGAGATTTTGCCTCCTCCATTTCCAGAGCACCCTTCTCATGCCAGGTTAGCACTGAGAGAGAGGAAAAGCGAGGAGCTTTAGGATTTCCCCACGTTGATTTTGCTCCACCTGCCTCGAGCTGCACCTCAGGTATAAGAAAGGCAGATGTGACATGAGAGCTGTTATGGTAAATGCTGGACACTGCTGGAGGAGTGGCTGATACCTGTGTGTCACAACGTGTCCTAGAGGTAACAGGCTGGGAAAGCTGCATCTAAAGCCAGTCATGACTCCAGTAGTAGGTTGCTGGCAGCATCCACTGGCAGAAAGTGAAAGATGCAGAAAGGGAACAGCAGTCCCTCTTCTTTATATACAGTCGTGCTGGATGTTTGATGTTTCTGATAGATTCAGGGGAAGAGTAAAAATGTGGGAATCTGTGATGCTTCCTATGACTAAAATAAACTCTCTGTGTGTCTCTGCACTGGTGAAATGAGGGTAGTGGCTCTGCCACTTTGAACTTTCACGTCAAAGAAACAGCAAGCACTGGCCAGAAAAGCAGGGAATCTGCAAATAACTAGAATAAAACAAAAGGATCAGGGATGGCTCGTCACCCCAGCATGGGGAAAGTCACCTCACCAGGACAAAAATTCTTTTCGGTGGGAGAGAGCAGTAACAGTGGGCATTTATATCCCTGGGAGCTCTTGTGTAGCTGCTGACAATAACGTCCTCTGAAGGATTTCCTGCCTTTGAAGCTCCTGCCTCTCCTGCACAGCAGACAGCTTGCTTTCTGACTGCTGTCTTGCCTGTCTGCTCCCCTACGTGCTGCTCTGCTCAAACACCCTGTGTCATTGCAGTCACTCTCAGCACTTGGCTGCAGGACTGAATCAAAGTGTTGTGAAGGCAGCACATCAATTTGGGTTTGTGCCATGGTAGTAGTTACCTGACGCTTGAGTGGGATAGTTTCAAAGGCACTTTTTCTTCCTTTTCCCTATTTCTCTGTGCCCAGATCGCTGCTGGAGCTGCCTTCCACTTAAACACTGTGCGCTCACCTTTTGTCACTGTCTAAAACAGGAAAACCTCTGCTCTTGTCAAAAGGGTAAACTGAAACAGTCACTTATGTGGCTGAGGAATTGCACCAGTGCTCCATCAGCACTTCCCAGCTACCCACAGCCCCTCTCCCAGCTCGGTCAGGCACAGCCAGCAGTGACACCCTGCACACCCACCCAGGCCATCACTCTGCAGAGGGCAAGCCCACCTCCCAGCTGTCACAATCCAGAAGAAACAAATAAAAGTGAACACAAATAATCAAAAAAAACCATTTTTGAATAGGTTTTGAGCCACCTAATCACCTAATCACCCTAAATAAAGAAAAAAATGGATTATATGATGGTCGATTTCACGCTGCTGCACGAAGAGTTGTTTTCATAGAATAGAATGGTTAGGGTTGGAAGGGACCTTGAGGATCATGTAGTTCTTTCTCTCTTTCTCTTTCCAGTAGCTAGTTACAGGGGTGCACACCTGAGAAGGGAAATCTGTACGTTCTCACAGTCCGTGATATCTGCATGGAGAACACACAGAACTCACAAGTGCAGCTGTGCAGGTTTGTCTGCAAGTTAATAAGATTTTAGTAAATTCAGAAGGTTGGAATGTCCCCAAATACAAGCCAAATTAATTCATATTTAAAAAGATTTCTGGCTACAATAACAGGAGTAAATGCCACATAAACCCCAGTCCTGCTCCCATCAGAGACAATGGGAATTAAGCCACTAACTTCAAAGAGCAGGGCTCTCCCTGTAGAGTGTATTTCATGCTTCTGCAGTCTTGGCTAGATTAGTGCAAATTAAACATTGGGTTAAGTTGCCAGAACCCATAAGCACTCCATTAGGCTCTGGAGGATTTGTCTAATTTTAGTCAAATACTTACCTATTTCACAGAACACATGCAAAATCCATCCATGGGCTAAGCCCTCTGAGCTCCAGAGAATGCCACTAATGAATTTGGCCTTCCAGCTCTGCTGTCTCTGCATTTATGCAGCTCTTGAAACTCATTGCAGGCTTATGCACCTTATCAAATCTTAAGAAACAACTCTTTTATACCAGAGCACACACAATAATTTAATAAGAGTTGTAAACAAGTGGCTTTCACGAGCGCTAAAGGATCTAATCATCAAATCACATTCTGAGTGCACACAAGGCTTCCCCTGCCTGCAGGGCCATCATGGATAGGGCTGCTGCAGCCTCCTTCCAGAGCTGCTCACTGTCCTATATCTTGTGAGTGGCAAACTGCCCCAGGGAGCTACAAGCTACATTTTTCAATCATCTCTGCTTTATGTTAAATACACTTACAAGCAGCCAAGCAGCATCCCCAGAGGGTCTTACTACGACAGAGGGATGTTAACAATATACTTCTGCCTTTTTCTTTCTTTTTGGTTTTTTTCAAATATGCTTCAGTTATAGCCATCCCTGAATAATCTCCTAATTAGTGAGGAGGCCTTGAGTTTAGACTTATGGACTGCAGAGATAAAGACCTGAGGTGTCTTTTCCAAGCTCCAGGATTTTAGGGTCAGCACGGACAAAGCCTTGCCTGATTTTCAAGCCTCATTTCTTCCCTGGCTGAGCCAGTCTCTTGGCTGAGTCCAGGGAATCCCATCACTGCTGTGTGCCTCAGTTCCCATCTATCCAAGACGGACCTGTACCTGCAGTAAAATGTTCTGACATCTGATGAGAAGCACTAGAGGAGCTCATTGCCATGTGTTTGTACCGTGGCTGGAACCACTGCCTTTGCAATCCCTGTCGGGGCTTTTGGGTGTTAACACAAACATCAGACTAATTAGTCATTTTTTAACTTAGGAATCAGGCATTTACTAGAAGGATATAGGTAATAAGTGCAAAAAATAACACAGCAACACCCTCTGGGAAGGCAGAAAAGGTCAGGTGCAGTGCTGCTCTTTGCTGGAGTAACACACAGAATTTGTATGTGGGAACTTGACCACTCAAGCAGCTAATTGCCAGTGGGAAGCCTTGCTGTACACATCTTCTGAGGTACTTTAATTATGCAAACACACCTTGTTGTCACACAGATATAAATAATGTTTCAGGCTCATGTTTGTTTGAAGTAAGTGCTGTGGGGATTATGTGGGGTTTTTTCATTACAATTCCCCTTTGGGGAGAATACCATGTAATAAACAACACAACACACCAGCATAGAGGGTTTTTTACAGTTGGGTTCCCCCCCTCCCTCATATTATTTAAAAAAAGCTTCTGGCTCTGTTTCTGACTCTTCTTGCAGAATTGGGTACTTCAGCAAATTGCTCAGTTGACAAAAGGGAAAAAAATTGTTGCTTCAAAACAAACAATTATGATGACTTTGAAGCATAACATGGAATGTCTCATTGATTTTGTCCCAGAGGACTGGTGTAAAGAATGAATAACCAAAGATGCAACGAAGCATGTAATATTAGTGCATGCACCATTACTTGTGCAGCATTGTTTTAAATCCATTTGCCCACCTTTGCCCTCTGTGATCACCTGCTATCAACTGGGGAAACACACACGAGTAATCTAAATACTTGATTGCTTGTAAGAGAAGAAATTTCTTCCTATTCAAAGATAAAGTGGCTAAGCAGTGGCAGGAAAATGTACTATTCCTTTCCCACGGTCTTTAAGTGGAGCATTAGAGACAGAGATTGTAATTTCAACCTGTGGTGCTTGGATTCCTGGCCACCAGAATTCAGCATTTGTTTTCTCCTGGAGAATAAACTTTACATCTAAACTCTGATTACACCGTAGAACTGGTGTAATCAGAAGAAGCATTTTTTCCCTTTTCTGCTCTCTATATTCATGATGTTAAGTGCACTCTGATGGGACATTGTGCAAAAGGCACTGGCAAAGCCCAGTTCTGGAGACAGCCACGCACTCGGGAGCTTTTTTTTCACACAACCCAGCACTCGAGAACCAGGATTTTTGAGTGTTAAAGCCAGAAAAGGGAGCAGTAAATGATCAATTGTAGCAAATGTTCTGCAGTCATTTCTTCAAACACAAGTGATGCAGTATTTAGTCCCTGGGCTGAAATATCAATTCCCTATTAGGCTGAAAAAACTCAGTACAGCTGTTCTGCTACCTTTGGATACGGCTCTTCTCTAGCAGATCAACTTATCTTCAGCCAAGGTATTTGCTTTTCTGGTGGAGAATCTGTGTCCTCTAAGCTTCCTTTCAGCTAGGCAAATTTAAATTGCTTAAAAACTGACATTAATCAGACGGTTAAAAATAGCTGAAAACAATCAAACAGGTACTGTCAGTCTGAAAGTTTGATTCCTAACAGATTCGGAGCTGAAATTTTGTTAATCATATTTATCTCTCTAGATACGTCTGAAATCAGTTTCCACCACTGAAGTGGAACAGATAATTTATTGTCATGGGTTTCTCAGCATCTTTTCAGTGCTCAAATAATTGTACATGTATTTCCACTCAGCTTCACTGGTTTGGGATTATCACCCTGCTGTGAGACAAACCTCAGTCTTTTGGATGTAGTGATCAGATCCATTTTTAGAGAAGAAAGATTCTGTTGAGAAACTGCAGCTATTCCTTTACTCCAAAGTTTCAGCCACGCTGTGCCATCACCCCTGCCAGACACTGTGGGAAACAGTATTTTTGTATTACAACACGTACAAATGTAACAGAGCCAAGACCATCCTATTAGGGAATCCACCATCTATGGGATTTCATTGCCCAAATACTTTGGAAGATTTCAGCTTCTGCATTTTTATGTTTCTGGATTCCTAGTTGCTCTCTACAACTACATCAACTGTGCGGGGAAAATAACCATTTACTGGGGGAGTGACTTGACAATTTTGTTTTCAGGGTTGCAGACTGACAGCAGATGGATCTATCCAGCTCTGCTGGGCAGCAGGGCTCAGCAGTGAGCTAAATGAGCCCACAACATGTTATTCTACCCAGACTTTCCAACAATCAAAGCAGTTTGTGTAAGGCTAACACACACAGTTACATAGAGCACTCGAAGGAGAAAGATAAAATATCAGCATGTTTTCCTTCTTGGGTTGATTATTCCTCCAGTATTCCAGGTTCTGCTCTATGGCAATTAAAATACAGCACCTCATTCCATGCCCAAATCTACCTGTCCTCACCTCCACAGGTTTACTTTAGCTTCTATAATGAATAAGAATGAAAAAGAAGTAATAAATAAGACTGTGGAGCTCGGGAATATGCAAGACTGATATTCAAAATAACCGTAATAAGTATTTGTAAAAATGTAATAAGTCAAGTGTATAAATGGAGGGAATTAAATGCCATGGTAAATTTACATAAAACAATGTTTAAAGCAGGAAGTGGAATAAATATAATATAGATAAGTAGTAATCCTCTCCTTACTTAACTGGGCCATTAATAACAATTTTCAAGGACAGACTGCAAAATACCTTTAAAAATGGAAGGTCATATTCAAGTCTAGAAGGGACTGATCCGGGAAAAGCAAAGAGCTGGGCCCATTCTTGCCTCCAGCTCTTCATCCTACGTGCAATGGTTCCTTCTGGAAGCCTACTTTTCCTAGCAGTCACTATATCCTGAGACATAATGGTGATACCCATTTACTCTGGTCTTTTTTTCTTAAAGAATTTTCGAGTGTTTTTTTTTAAACATTCACTGTGGAACGGCATAAAATATTTGACCGTTGTTGTTTTTTTTTTTTTCTCGGAGCGGAGCAGAAAAGGCTTTAGAAATAGAAAGAAAATAAGCTATTCACTTTGGTCCTTTGAAATTAAGCCACTTGCAATTCATAAAGAAGCTATTGGAGATGACATTCCTGACATTTTTTTCCTTGTATAAAGCTGCAAAGATATCTGCTTTACAAAGACAATCATTCCTAAGAGTGTGAGCATTATTAGGTTTTCTCTGCTGATCTTCAAGGTGTAAATGACAGGTAACTTAAATACCCTGCCAAGTGCAAAATTTCTTTGCAAAACATCTCAAAAAATACGTTTTCCTGTTTAACATAAGACTTCACAATCCATATTATGTCCAATCCTCTAATGTGTATTCTTCTGTTTTCTCTATACCTGCAGGATTTCTTGTGAGCAGTGCACAAGGCTTTAAGTATTAAAAAAAGTAAGTGGTGTCTTGAATAGCAGAATTAAATTCAGAAGCATCCTGCACTGATAGGAAATCACCTCTAAAATATATTCCTGCAGGCAGTTGTTCTGCTAATTCCCAGGTACGGGCAAATATCAATCTAATCCCAAAAGCAACAACTGTCAGTAGAGAGAGTTGTCTACGACCCATATCGTGTCTCTGTAACTCTGACAAGATAGGAGAAGAGTTCTCCAGCAGGGAACAGAATCATGCTCCTGTTTTCTGACATTCTCTTTGATTTTTTTCCTGCCAGCCTCGTTGATCAGTAGGTGAGTATTAACATAAGCCACCCAGTAGAAGCAGGTTCAGAATCTGAACTCTGTGAAGAGAGACTGGGGGAAAGAGAGTGGGTCAGGTCGACTTAAATGTGGGTTTTTTTTTCTCATGGGAAATCTCCTCAGACATAAAGGATGACTCCCTGTTCTCTGCTTGTATAACACTGGCCCCAGTGACAGATTGCAGGCAACACCAAACACACATTTACCAAACAAGCCCTTTTCCAGTGCTCTAATCTGGGGAGGATTAGGGTGCTCAGATAGAGGTAGGGCAAACAGTAAGAACAACCAGCTGGTACTTCCATCTTGGCTAAGCAGCATTTGGATCAGCTTCCCAGAGCAAACAACACAGGCTGGAGGGTCCTAAGGTGCTGTCACAAGGATATAGTCTAAATATAGGACTTTTTTTAAGCAGTTGAGGTATCCCAAATCTGAAGAATTAGCCATTTGGAGCCTCTGAAAACAGAGAATTCCAGATAGAATCTGTCTGAATCTGAGTTTCAGATCTGCATCTGTCTGAAAGGAAAAAATCTTCCCAGATGAAAACAAGATGAGGAGGAAGGAGGTTCCACACCCTCTGACTTCATGCACCTCACACCACAGCCAGCAAAGACTCCAGAAGAAGCTGTGCTGGAAGTTCAACTACATCGGTCAGACAACCTCAGAAAACAACCCGGCACCTGCAAACCCAAGCTGAGCTGTGTAAGCCTGCTTCTTGTCCCCACTGTGCCTACAGAACAGAGCCCAAGCATCAACTCTGGGAGCAAATCCACGGAAGTTTCCTGTGCTCTTTGAAGTTCCCCAGCCAGATGTGAGTTCAAACGGAGTCAAGCACTGAATAATATCGTCTCATTTTGGATGTAAGTATGAGGTGAGATTGAATCTTGCACATGGTAACACCTTTAATCAGAGCAGGACCCGTGCCTGTGGGCTGCAGCACTGATGGCACAGCAGGTCAGCAGCACTGGGCCCTGGGCAGGGGGCTGGTGTGTTTTTAGAGAAGCTGCTCGATCCAGGATTTCTTATTATTTTCCAGTGCTTCACTCGATGAAATGTACTGATTTACAAGGAGGTTTAGGACTTGAGGGAGAGAAATCAATAGCTTTTTAGTGAATACTAAGTGCTATGTGTGACAATTCCGAATACAAAAGAGCCCCATGCTGTCCAGCTCTCCCAGCCAGAGCTCAGTGCCTGGAAGGGGGAGGAACGGGTGGCAGAATTCCATTTCCCTGGTCCTTCCACCCAGTGGTTGGACTGGGTGATTGTGACCACTGGACAAAATGCAGAGCACAGAGAGGCTGGAGAAGTCACAGCTTTATTTAGGTCTGACATGTATGTTCTTAGGACTCCCCAGGCAGGCTCAGTGAGCATTACTGAGCCACACACAGTACGTTAGGACACGCACAGTCAGCCTGAAGCTTCTGGGAAGAAGTTTATTGCACAGCACAGCCAGGTTGTGTGCAAAGTGGGATTTTTGAGATGCATCAGATTTAGTGTGTGCACATGGATAGGCTGTGGCAGCCTGGCTGCACAATTGCACAGTTTCTAGACAAAAATGAGGGTTTCTGCAGCCATACTGCATATTTCAATTATGCACTGGGTCGGTCTGATGCTCTTCTGAAGTATATGACCTGCTCTGCAAGTACTTCATGCTGTATACAAAATTCTTGGTAGTCCAACACACTTTGGACTAAGTGAATCAGACCATAGATTAGATTTATGAATGAGTTGTAGAAATGCTGTAGCAAATGCCTGCTATGAATACAATGCAGATCTGTCTAAAAACAGTTTTTTTGGTTCAAAAGGGCTAAATCCTCCTTACGTACACAGAATTCACAGTCCCAGAGGAATAAAGGAAGGAAACAAACTGGTTTCCTTCCTTTATTCCTCTGGGACTGTGAATACTGATATTAATTAAAATAGATCAATTTAATTAACAAGAGCCACGTCTTTCTTAGGAGAATTTGAGCAGCACTCCCAAGTAGTTTGCAATTCACTGAAAACATGTTCAGCAAATAAAAAAAAATTGTATTGCAGTGATAGATATTAAAAAGGGAAAAATAGCTTGTTATAAAAAAGAGAATTATTTGCACTTAAGACCATCTGTTTCTTGTGCTCATGTAGTTTAGATTAAAGTAATTTATTTCTGTCTACTAATTAGGACTATTTATTACTGACTTCATACAATTTGGAATTACAATTCTTACAATACTTATTTTAATACGGTATCAGGACAAATAAAGGATGACTCTTGAGAATCTCTGGAAAACACTGAATAGCATCAAATCCTAATGAAAGTGGTGGCAGATATCACTGGGACAAACTCTCTGCAAGCTGTAGAATCAGACTGTGTCAGCTGAATTCTTGTTTCTCAGAAAGTTGCCAAGCGCAGTGCACTGGGGAGAGCTAATCCAGCAATCCCAACTGGGAGATCAGCTGAACAGGAAACCTGAAAAGCCTTGTAAAGTTTGTTCTAAAAGTAATAACAGTGAGTATAGAAATATTTATTCCCGAAATCTACTTAGAAATTAGCAATTCAGCTAAAAACTGTGTCGAAGTGAAAAAGATGCTCGAATATTCACCAGGTTTCAGGACAGAGCAATAATAGACAAGGGTTTCTTTGTGGCTGCTTTCAGACCCACATCATCTTATGTACGGAAAGCAGAGAGGGAGACAAATACTTAACTGGCATAAATCTTTTAGCAGCATTAGAGGTGTTTGAGCTCTGTTTGTGCTGTGGTGCTTCCCGTAGTCGTGACATGCTAATTGATGGATAAGGAAAAGAGTCACATGAGGAATCTTGATACTGGGTGGAAGTGATATCAGCAGATGGAGGTACAAAAACAGAACAGTAATAAAATATTCTTGGGCCTTTAAAGGAATTTTTCCCAACTCCTTCTGACTCCTGATGCCCAACAAAAAGGTATCCAGTCTCACTGAGGGAGGCACACCAAGGGAAGCCAAGAAGTAAGACACAGTTTTCAAAGTAGAGCATGAACCCTGGTCTGAGAAAAATAGAGAACTTAGGTTAAAAAACAAACAAATAAACAAACAACAACAACAACAAAACAATAACATTAAATGAGCTGAGATAAATTATCACAAAAAATACATTAGAACAAAATATTTGCGAACCTAAGGGTTACTATATTAACTGTGCATTACATCCTGTGACCAGTACCAACTGTCTGGTCTTCAAAGGATGATCAATTTTCCTAGTATCTGTTGGGTTTTAGGTGAAGAAAAATCTTTAAGCTTTTAAAAAAATAAGTAAAGGAGCAGTAAGTAATGCAGATTAGAATATTTTTTGTCAATACGTGTGTTTTGAAAAAATTCTAGTTCTGTTAATTGGGCCTATTTCCATATGGGACTTAAATGAGCTATTTACTATTGGCAATATGTCATTAACATCATCCTAATCATTCTCATCTAAATCCCTAAGGACTTTTTCCTCCGGAGTAATTGCAAGTCTCATTCCACCAAATGGAAATACTGAATCAGGATAGACTGTTACCTTCAAATAACTCTTGCTCATTTCTTTTTTAATTAGGCTTAACTTGAACAAATATCCCTGTTTATAGAAATGCACGTACACAACCTCTGCAAATTACTAAACAAGATGCTTATTAGAAGCACAATTACCATTATTAAAATAAACAGCTATTTTGTGTGGTGTCCTTCAAAGAGAGAGCTGGGGGCATTTGCCACCAAATCTGTTATATTGTTAAAAGAATTTTAACCAGTTTTTTATCTCAAATATAACTGGTAATCTTCAGCTATTAATCCTAGTGCTGAAGAACATCAGTCTGCAAGGTAAGCAATGGACAGAAAAATGCATTTTGGTCGGATGGCAAGTGTGTGAAAGCTCTGTGGTGGCTGTTACCCAGTGTTCTTTATCACTGGGAGAGTAAGGATCCATAACTGGCCATGCAGAGTGGACGTCAGCATTTACAAACACATGATAATACCACAGGAATTCAGGGAGTAAGGAACACAGTGGGTTACATTAGGATCTGGAGAAAATCTCAGAGCAACCCCAAGGAAAATTTAGATCTGAAAGCTGCCTTGGTGAGGGACCCTTCAGAAAGTGTAACAACATCAGGCAGGGGAAGCAGAGCACTCAGATTTCACACACTAGCACTTCATATGCATCTTATTTACCTTGTGCTGAGCGTGGTTTCAGGATCCCTGAAGAAACCAAGGCATTTCAGATTTGTGGCTGTAGCAATCCTCAGAACAGGTGTCATGAAACACGTACCAAAAATGATCTTCCTAATACAAAACTTGTATTGTATTAGGAATAAGGCATGTGTTGGTTCACACAGTAACTCCAAACATGCCCCCACTGAGCACTGCAGGCGAGGTGGGGAGCTGGCAGTGCAGGGTCTCCTGCAGAACTGGGGTCTTCTGCTGCAAAGCATGAGCCAGGTGCTCCCTGTTAGCAAATTAGTAGGGCAAAGTGTAAGATTTTATGGTAAAAAAAACATTCCTAACCATAGGTAAGGACGCACTAATGTGAAAAGCATTCTCTTACAGTTCCACGTGGTGCTGCCAAGGTTAACTGAGAACTGTGTTAGTGATGTCAGTGTAACTTAAGTCAACAACTAACAGGAAGAGGTCCCAAGCATTTGCTCAAGCACACTTCCAACCAGTCTGCACACAGAGGAGTTTTCTGATTCAAGCAGTGAGCAAGTCACCTTGTAGATGAGGTACAATACCAAAAATCAGGTGATCAGCTTCACTAAGAGTCCCACATGCCTTTAAAGAGCTTCTCATTGCAGTGACTGGTTCCCCCCATTAAAGGTGGCTGGAGCTCTGGTCATAAGACAACCTTCCCTCCTTGTAACCCAGAGACAGCTCGAACTCTGTGTGTGTAAATCATGAAAATGAGCATGTGAGCTTTCTGACTGCAGGTTGACCTGGTCTCCACACTGAATTTCTCCAAAACACTTCCTAACTATAAAATTAGCAATCTCTTCTCTCCTGACATCCTGTTCAACATCTGTTCTCAAGTCTGGACAGAGGCTGCCAAATCCCAGTTCGTTTGCTTTAGGGCTGTTTTTGTCTAGTCTCTTCACAAAGGAGGAATAACCTTCACTCAACTACTTCAGCTGTGAAACATGTGCCAGAGACCCCTTTGATTTCACAGCATATCTGAAAATTTCCACTTTATGGATAAGAGTCCTTGAATTTATAACATAATCTTCTTGCCTTAGGAAGATCTTGTTCTGCCATGGTTTTGACCATTAGACAAGTCCTGTTACCAGAGAAGATGGATTTTCCAGGCAGTTGCTTTCTGAGGGGCAGAGACAGCACCCTTGTGGTTAACTTGAGTGATTTGGCACTTGTTCCATAACAAGAATGCAAGGAAGGGCGAGTGGGCAAAATTCTTGGCAAGTCTGCACCTGATGGCACTTTTATCCAAAGCTTCAGATATTCCTATGCACGTGAGCTGATGTGGTAAAGTTCAGGAAGTGTTGAAATCAGGTCTAAGCAAAAACAGAGGGTTTAAAATCCTCTCCCATTTAGGAACAAAACTTTCAGCTGACCCATGGTGTAACTTGCCAAAGGCCATACAATGATTCAGCTGCAAAACCTTCAAACAAGGCCAGTCTTTATACTCTGCTTCAAATTGTAAGGGCTGCATGTTAACTGCAAATGCTGATATGCCCAGAGGAGACATACAGGGAGCCTTCCTACAGTTAAAATCCCAGACACATATGAATCACTCATTCGTCTTTAAACCTATTGCCTCCTACTTATTCAATAATTTTCTTTTCCTTACAATATGACATTCAAGGAAAACCGTGTAAGAATATTGCCAGTACTCAGCATAAATACACAAGAGATAGAATTATAGGATGGTTTGGGTTAAAAGGGACCTAAAGATCATCCAGTTCCACCCCCTGCCATGGGCAGGGACACCTTCCACTAGTCCAGGTTGCTCCAAGCCCTGTCCAACCTTGGACACTTCCAGGACTGGGGCAGCCACGGCTTCTCTGGGCAACCTGTGCCAGGGCCTCCCCACCCTCACAGGGAGGAATGTCTGAATCACTCACAGCTGAATCAAATCACTTCTGTAAATGCTATAATGGGAAGGATGAAAACATAAAAATCTGATGGCACGACAGTGATACATTTTTGCATGTGGAGGTAGGAGTGCTGATGCTCCCACCTTTTAGTGGCCATCAGTGATTTTAGCATTATCCTTTCTCTGCTCCTTTTACCAAAGGCATTCCAGACAGATTGCAAAGCAATACTTGACGTTCATTTTCTTCCTAGGAACATAACAGCAGCTGTACTGGGTCAAAATACATCTGACTCTGGATTCCAGCTTTGATGGATATATAAGAGAACCATACAGTGATATTCCTCCAATACACTTTCCCAGCTGCAGGAAATTACAACTTGTATTAATAGTCCTAACAGATCTCCCATCAAGGAGTTTGTCTAGATGCTCTTTTAACCATCTTACAACTCTGATCTCTCCACTGTCTTGCAGCAATGAGTTCCAGAGCTTAATCAATCTGCTTTTGTGACAAAGGGTTTTGCTGTTGTTGTTTTGTTGAGGTTTTTTTTAAAATTCCTATGGTTAGATAATTCCATTTGATATTGACTTCTTTTATCATGACAAAGTGAATATCACTTTCCTGTTCCCTCCCAATAGCCACCACACTTTTGTCATAGACATCATTGTGTTCTTGTACCCATGTGTTTTTTCTGTGCTGAAATTATTCATCTATTTCATCTCTTCTGGGACATGTGGCATTCAGTGCTTTGTCACCCATCTCTGTACCTGGAGTACTATTTTAGCCTTCCTGACATGGGTAAACAAAGTTTTTTTAAGGTGGAAACAGACCTTTCCTCCTAATCAACCAGAGGGTGCTTTTTTCTTAACTAAACACTTGTAAAGGTAGAATAGAAGTCAATCTGGCCACTTCATTTCACTGCCTTCAAAGGGAGGGATTTGATCAACATTTTGAAAACGTGTTTCCTAAGCTTTGAGAAATCTGCTAAGAACCCTTGAACTGCATTACCTTGAGAAAAGCCAACATTTCACAGGATCAGGCTGCAAAACCTTATCTACATCCAGTTCCAATGACCCTTTTATTACACTGCCTTTAGATTTAGAAGAAAACAAAATAGAACCCTGGAGAGTTAATATTTTCAAAACCAGTCCTAGCTGAAGACAATCAGTACAGCTTTTGATAAAAGTGATCAAAGGACTATTCTTGACAGCTTGGAAACATGAAATGCTATTACTTGCCCTCTTTTAGTTTTGCTCTTTCTTCTCAGAAGACCAGTGTTTGTTTTGCATAGTACCAAACATTATTCCTGTGGTGTTTAACTTTTACACATGAGCCCTCCTTTCATTACACCAGAGTAAAAGCAGTGTGAGATTAGCAAGAGGTTCTTTGTCTTCTGCTGTAGTAAAACCCTTTTTTGTAATTTATCTTTCTTTTCTTTCACTTTCTTTTACCTCTTGGCCATAATTTACACATCAGCCTCTTCCTCTATTGTCTTTATATTGGATGAGAATCCCCTTAAAATATTCCCACAGAGTTGCTGTTTCTCCTCTTTTCACTACTTAAAATTGAAAGTGTTTAAGATAATGTATTTGACATCAGACTTAGAAAGAAAGTTAAAAAAAATAGAAACTGTAAAAAAGGCAGGGGGCGAATTTCTGTGATCGTCTCAAGGACAGTTTGTGTTGGGGCACCAAGGCCAGGGGAAGAGGGCAAATTCATGATCCCTTTTAAATCATGGTACTAATCAAGGGATATAGAAGTCCCCACAGACAAGTAACTAGGAGCAACTTAAAACTGTTTTCCTTTAGGCTTAGTACAAAAGCTACAGGAGGTGTCTCAACTCCCTGCCCTCTCACGGGAGAGGATGTGTCATTTGGCCGTTTAACCCTGTAGAAAGGCCCACAGGATTTTAATCTCTCTTTCATAATCTCTAATTAGTCCCCTCTCTCAGCACCTCCACAGTTCTCTCTCATGCCATTTGAAATCAGGACTCTTTGCAGACACTGGCACAGAGACTAAACCGAGCATTCACTTGGTAGCAGTCCACAGGCAGTGCAAAAAGCTTTTTGGGCACAGTTTCTGCTCTCTTACACTGGTAAAAAACTATGGGAAGTCTGAAGATCTCAGTGTCAAACCTTCCTCCATACTCAAGGATGCTGAGGCTGTAAAGCACAGTGCAGCTCCTGTAACTCCTGTAAACCAAAAGCTGACATAACTAATACAGAAATGCTTAGCTGAGAGACCACCTAACAGAGATAATTTCTAGTCTATCAGATCCTTACATTAGTTATTGCCCTCAGTTTAGTTTAGAATTGCTTTTTAAGCTTCTCTATTTAAGTTAGTAGCTTTAAAATGCAAGTCTCTGCATTCTCAATTCACTGCTTCTTATTGAGCATTTGGGGCATAAAAAAGCAGCATTATTTCCTCATTTTAGTTTAGAATAGGGAGCAAAAATACCTTACAGATTCTCCAAAGATATTCACAGTGAGGACCTGAAAAAGCCACAAAGATCTTTCTGCTCCTCAGTTTCCCCATTCATATAAGGGAGTTGAAAGACTTACCCACCTGGGTTACTGTGCATGAACCAGCTGGTGTTTGGTGTTTGGTTTCAAGAGGAAAAATATTTTCCAAATGCCAAACATAATCATTCATGAACATCAACTCCCCGGGCAACACACCTGTGAAAGCTCTTTAGGTAACACCCTGCCTCTGAACACATTTACAGAGGACCTGACTGGGCACATTTCCTATCCAAATGCTGCTTATTTGTTTGGTTTTGGCAAGAAGCTGCTCCTGCTCACACCCCAAAGGGATGCGAGTCACAGTTCTGACTGACTGGGGGAAAACCATCAGTGTCAGTGGCATTCCTGAAAAAAAATGTCTTCCCTTTCACAGGAAAAGGGCAAGTCTACCTAGGAGGCAATGTGTTCTCCCCACAGTCAAGGACGTGGATAACTGTGCAAGACTTCATTTTCATTTTTCATTTCCATTTTTCTTAAAAACCGAACCAAAAGAAAAAAAAAAGAATCTTCCAACGTTTTTAAATGATTGATTTTTTTTCTATTGGAACTGGCATTTTTCATTAAAAATGTTTTTTTGGCAGCACTGTATCTTTCAATTGGAAAGCTTTCCACATGAAAAATCTCAGGCAACTAAAACAGAACAAATGCTGCACTGGTACCTTTCCTGTGAGATGCAGGGTGATTTCATGACAAGAAACACAGAGAGCTTGCTTTTCTAACAGGGTATTCACTTATGTATAATGTTCATGATTAAGCTGTGTGCTTGAGCACGTCCCTCTTTCAGCATGTAAGGATGTGTGGAGTTGCTCCCTGTGGGTAATGCCCAATGTTTAGGGGAAACAAGGAATGAGCTCTTTGTGTCCCCTGTCAGGAATATCCAAAAATGTCCATTACAAATTAGGATCGAGCTTGGAGTTGGGTTTAGTCCTGCTCAGGTATCTTTTGAACATTTGTGACATCCGAAAAATATGATCCAAGGAAGGTGCTCCAGACCCAGAAAGGACTTGAATTCATACAAATGACAGTTGGTCCAGATTCTGTGCCCATATGCTGGAAAACCATGCAGCATAGCAGGGCATCAGGGAACTTCTCTGATTCCAAGTTTAAAAAAAAAAAAAAAAGAAAAAAAAATGAAAGGATCTTTTAGGCCAGTTCTACAACTTCCTTGCCACCAAGTCTGTGGAGTCACTGAAGAGCTTCCCACTGACATTGGTGGGACCTCAACCAGACTCTGAAGGTTATTCCTTTTCAAGAAGGTTGTCATTTCAAGGCAATTAATTTCCAAAATGAATGGATTTAGATGTAATTCCCTCTCACTTAAAACAGAATGATCCTATAGACCTATGTGGTTTTATTTCCTACCAGAATCACCAAAATGGATTAGACTCTATTTGCCTTCTACTGTACATGGCATTTGAACAAATCCCATCTAAATTCCTTTCTTGTTTTAATAGTGGCTTTGGCAATTGGATTTATAGGCTATCTCCATTCTGGCATTTAAAGTCTCTTAGTATGAAAAACAATAAAATAAAACTCCTTAGGAATGAATCTTTCATCCTTCCTTCCTTCCTTCCTTCCTTCTTCTTTACCATTCAATAAACTTAATGACATAATGCAGAAATGTATATCCAAAAAGTAACATTTCATTCTGCAGCAACTAAATAAAACACAGGGAGTGAGAAAGCAATTTAATTACATGGAAGTCAACATACTTCTAATGCCGTGCTTAAAAACTAGTGGTGTCTTCATTTTTCATGCACATATTTATCCATACTGTAGGCTATACATTACTGTAATTATTCTGTTTACTACAAACACTGCCTATACATCACATTGCATTCTCTGATGATGAAGCTCAGGAAGCAAGGACTTAAATTTACCTGCTACAATTTTCAAGGAGGCTCCAGATCCTTTCTTTATGACAAGGAACAAATAGCTGCTCCATTTTTTACCCCATCCACCCACATCCTCCCAACATTATCTCTGTCTTTCCAGCTGTCAGCCTCATTCCAAACTCTTCATGTGTAGCAGTCTCTTGCTGATGTAAAAAAACCCACCCTCCTCTCCAGCTTCCCAAGGGTTCCTGCCCTTTACCATGAGCTTTCTTTGTGCTTGCTCCTCTTGCCCTTCCTTCAGCCCCCATGGTTTAGAAGTCTGTTTCTCAGTGGAAGTGCCATTTTCATGTAATCATTGGTTTAATCCCTTTAAGAGTCTGCAATCTCTTCACTGGATAGGTATTGAACATCTCTGTGAAAAAGTCAGATTTTCAGATCCACTTTCCCTCTCTAATCTATAGCTGTTAAAGACATTCTCTGTTTGGCTTTTCAGCCCCGTGCTTTTCTCAGACCAGGAATTGATGGAGGTGGCCTCTTCTATTTTTTACTTCTCCTGAGCATTGACTTTTTGTGATAAGGCCAGCTCTCATCACTAAACCAGGAGGTTGCATAGTCCTGTCACCCACTAAAGCCTAATCCTCCCCTTTTTGTGCAGACTATTGGATTTTTAGCTGATTTAAACCTGCACAGTTCCATCGAAGGTGAGTCCATGCACTGGAGAGGTGTTTGCTTCACTGCTGTCAGGAGGAGTTTGGGTGGACAGGGCTTGGGGGGGAAAAAGTATAGAGACCCATCTTTGAGGTGTTTTAGTAATCAGGAAAAGAATTCAGTTGCTGAAATGCTTGAGACAGGAAAAGGTGTGTTGAGACTGACTTTCACAGGTCATTTTTGTTTCAACTCTGTTAATTTGTTTTGGACTCTCTTTCAGTGAACACCCCGAGTGCATGAGCTTTATATAATATTGGTACTAATAAAATGTGATATTAAGTTACAATATTCACATTCCCCCCCAAAAACCCTAGGCTGCACATCTGATCACAGTCTGTACAGTACTAAATGGTTTGCTAAATCACCAGTCTAGAAGCAGAACTTGAACCCTGTGCTTAATGTAATCAAAGCCACACTGTCCAAGTGTACCAACACTTAATTCTGTCCTAAAATATCAGGACTATGTATTTGTTTTGTGTTTGTATGGAACATCTGCACAATATGACACAGTAAATAGAAGCAGAACCTCACAAGGCAACACTATTTGAACTTGCCAGAAAAATTCCTTTGTGGAGAGTGACCAGCACAGTTTTCTGCCAGAAGGGCTGCAATGGCTCTCTGAAGAATTAGAATTATACCAAACTTAGACCAAGACTAATCTGTCTGGTAACAGCCACTTGATATATTGGTCCAGTCATTTCATAAAAGTTCTTCAAGTCTAGGAAAATTTGAGGGGAGTTCCCTGCAACTCTCCCATTTTTAAATTACCTTAATCAAGTTGCTTTAGTTCCAATAACCCTCAAGTTCCTCCTCTGTTTAGTGGTAGTGAGAACCCAGTGAATCTCAGGAGCCATCTAATGCCCCATAAGAACCTGCCTGCCACTGTCATAAATTCAAAAACTTTATGAAAGTTACTTCCAATACAGATCCTTGAGACTAAAGTCAGGTTAGAAGGATGTAGTTAATCAATCCTTCATAGATCCAGGTTTGGATACTCACAACAAGCTATTTATAGAGAGCAAAGCACAAAAGATGATGAAAAAGACACTGCCATGTCCATAGGGTGCTCACAGAGATTTCAAGCAAAATAGGGGGGAGAGTGATTATGCCAAAGACTTATTTGACAGCTAATTTTTGTTCAATTCCTCTCATAAATCATAAAGATTTTGCTGGATAATTTTTCTAAAGAGAATGAACTACTGGCATGACACAGTCCTTCCAACACATTTGCTAATACTCTTCTCTGTCAAACTGTGAAGTTAAGTGTTTTTATTGTTGAGCTAAAGAGGCTTAACATTAAAAACTTATGGAAATGGCTTTAATACTGAGATTTACTTCTAGAACACTTTTGAAATGCAATATCCCCAGGTACTTTACAAAAAAGCTAGACTCCATTTTCAATAGCTTTTGCTGAGTTTTTATCTGTATTCATCCTCCAGAATGTGCCATTATAAATAATTAATCAATCAGCATCTGCTATGCTCACAGAACACTTATATCTCAAAATTGACTGTTGGCCTGGTTCTGCACTTCTGAAGTGGCTGAGGACTTTGCTCCTAGCTTCTGTCAGAACAGGATAAAGCACAGAGCATCAGTCCCCACCACAGCCTTTGGGTCTGCAGGTACATTAGCAGTCTGACCCAAGCCAGTGGAATCACTCTGCTGGCTGGTACCTCATTGAAAATGTCAGCTGAAAAGTTGCATTTTTTAACTGTGTTTACTATTTGCAGAAGTACAAATATAGGTTTTTATTTACATATATCAGGGAAAGGGTCAGGGAGTATTTCAGATTAGTCTCAGTTTGAGACCTCATGTTATAACCTCAAGCTGTCCTTCCTCTGTCTTGGCCACACAGAGGGCAAAGCAATGTTTTCCATGTGACACTGCTGGTCCTGTCGTTCCTAGGGGTGACATCCCTCTACTCAACCCTTTGTTGAGGGCCATCATGCTTGGATGAACACTAACCACTCATCTGCTTTGCCCTGACCCCTTTGCCATTGATGGACTGTAGCTGAAGTTAGCAAAGCACAATTATCAAACTATCACAAGCCAATAAACGCCAATAAAATGTCCTGTATAAAATCTTCCCTCTTGTCTGTCTCAGTTGCTTTTTCAACCTCATACATTCTTTTAGACATTCTGTCTACACTCCGAGTGAAGTTAAACATCCTCTAAAACACAGATGGTTTTTACAGTCTGTTGTAGGGGAAAAAAAAAGGAAAAAAAAAAAAAAAGGGAAAATCCAGCAGAAATGCTGAATTAGCTGATGCAGTAGAAAACAGCAGTGCCCTTGGACAGATTAGCTACCCCGGGCATGTATAGGCCAGAAAAACAGTTGTGTTTACATTACTTTATCTTCAAAGTGGCTGTATCTGCTTGTGTAACAATATACATGGTAGTGCCTAAACCAATCCTGAAAGAGTTTTCTACAAAGAAGATAACCAGACATGATAAAAATGAGAGTGGCCAGCAGCTATCTTCTCATCTTATTACCGTTTTACCCACAGTTATGCAGTTCTCTTTAATTAGGTTTTGTCACCTTTACTGCCATCATACTCAGGCAAATGTTTTTTACCTGGCTTTGCAGAGTTCACATTATTCCCTTTCGAGAAAACCCTCACAGTCACACCTTATTATCAGATGTACTGCATAGTGGTGAGTCAAAAGCCATAGGATTCTTAGATTCTGAAATTCATAGATTCTTAAATTCATAGCATTTCTCAATGCAGAGTATGGAAGTCTAAGATTTTGAGTGGGTTTTTTTTTTTCAGACTGAAGATGCTGCGGCTGGCTTAACATAAATAAGAAGAAACAAAGATTCCTTCTTTAAATCCTTGTGTAATACAGCCAAGTTTGGGAAACTAAAGCCACAGCTCTCATGCATTCCTTTCTCTCTCACTTTGTCACCTGCCAAAACCTTGTTCTGGGTTACCTTATGAACTAATATTTAGCTTGATTCACATTCTCTTTTATCACTGTTTAATCTTGCCACTTGTCCACTTTTCATTTTTGTCCAAAAACCTCTCTTTGATGGCCAGCACAAGGAATCTTATGTTTTAAATGGTTCCACTTTCAAAAAACCCTGCTCCTTTCATCACTTACTCAGCAACAGCTAATACACAAATTTGGAATTTATACTGGCAAGAGCTTAGGAACTAAGACTGTTGCAAAGGCATTGCACATTTCTTCTCGTTATGCCCCTCATTTTGCTAGTTAGTCACATATTTAATGGCAGCAGGGATCTCTTCAGAACTGGCTTTGCTTATTTTGCTTTGTGCAAGATACTGCATGATCATTATTCAGGGTTGTAAATAATTCCTAATTACATCTCAAGGGGTCCATTTTGCCTACCTAATTCCTAAAGAAACGACTCTCTTCTGTTTATACAAGCTTGGGCCATATATTTAAGCCGTGGTGGTACAAATGTTTACCTGTGCAGGAACATCTCATAGGGGGACTGCTCCCATTTCTGCACAGCTCACCTGCACAAGAATACAAGGAATGAAGGTATGGCTATGAGGGTTTCTATCCCTTACCAAGAAAAGGAGCTTAAAAATGATTTTGCCTTCAGCACATAATGCTCACAATGAAGAACATGTGGTTAATGAACAAAAAAGCCTTTTACTTTTTCCCTTTAACTCAGGCTGTCAGTATTTTCATGTTTATTTGCCAGATGCATCCCAGCTGCTAATTAAGCTTGAACAAATTAAGGTGAATTGAATCTTGCCTGAGCATCTGCTGTTCTCCTATTAGTATGGCAGGCAATGAAAGGAAGATGATGCTACATCTTTAAAAAGGCCATTTATACTTAAAATTACTTCTTACGATACACTAAGATAGAATATTTTTTCATGAAGTGTACATAACAATAAAATGTGCTGTAGAATATGCCAGTGAGATGACCTGGGTTATAATTCTAGCAGTTTTCTTGGTAGATTCTCATAATATACAAAATTAAGACTAAGGTTTTAATTATATTTAGGGGTGAAGAAGGAGCCAAGTATCAAACAATCCCCAAGCTGAGTGGCTTGAACAGGAGTGATGAAGGTGTAGCTTCAATTTCTTTCTGGTTTTGGCAAATCCAGCAAATAAAAAATACAAGGTAGTGCCAGGCCCTGTTCTGTGGGGCTTCTTTCCTAGAGAAAGGAAATGGCACTTGTGTCAAAACAGTCCCCTAAGTAGACCTTAAAATGGGAAGTAAAACAAGATGCTTGATGAGTTCTGCCTGTGCCAAATACATAGGTACTGCTTACAGAGCTCGAGAGTCTTGGTTCCTGTAAAACTGCAGTTAAGATGGTATTTAAAAAAAAACCAAAAAACCACAATATTAAAAATAGTTATGAAAGGGAAGCAAAAAGTAAGTCATTTTGATCCTGGAGACACTTTTAGGTTATTTTAGATGCAAAGAAAATCTCTTCATAAAAGAAATATAAAAATGATTAAAACTCTGTGCCTTGAGAAGGTGCAGAGTTTGCTTTTACACAATTTGCAGCAAGTCTTTAAAGTGATAAAATCTTGAATATTAGATGTGCATCCCTTAGGGCTTTCATTTCATTTTTATACTGAAAAAAGGCTAATACAAGTTCATAGTAATCAAAAATTGTGATAATTGCCACTACAAAATTTCTCTGTAAAAAAGTTGGGGCTGTCTTACAGAAAAGTCAGTGAGAATTCATCAGAGTTAATAAATTTACTCATTGCACAAGAGACAGTTGGAAAGTGAAGTTTGTGAATGTGAATGTGTAGAATTTGGAAGCACAGGTAATAATGATACATGCAAGTTCAGTAAATGGTGGATTGTGGCAATTAAAACTAAGGATGCACAACGGTAAAGCTGCTGAAACGATGTTTTTTGCTCCTTGCTGTCCAAGGGGAATATACTGTTGAAGGAAAATCTAACAGACTTTATATCCCATAATGAATGTTCTTTTGCTTAACACCAAATGAAAGAGCCACAGAACCATTTCTTGTCTAAAGATGATTAAGTGTAAATGCCCACTGAGCTAAAGAACAAAACAAGAGATATTGATCCAAAAGTGGACAAATGTGGTTTTATTCAGCCCACCTGAATTTTGGCAGTTCCTAATGGTAAACTCAGCACCATGAGAAGGGGAGTTAATGATGAGGCTCTGGAGATCTTAATGATGCTTGGTTTGCTCTGAGCATTACCTGAAACACATTTATGTACTTGGATAAATTAATCTTCATCACTAAATTCTGTCTAAGCAAAATAAGCCAGGGAAATGGCTTTAATATGCACAACGAGGGAGTCTTAAATATGGGCTGCAGGACTTAAATATATCATTTGTACTTGAATAAAATCTGACTAATCCATCACATCAGAATCCTCCATTTTTTCCACGAGACAAAAACCAGTAAAAAACTGATTGTTTTTCCTCTTCCACGAGGGTATTCTGACTTGAAATAAGCATGGAAAAGAATATCAACTGGAATCTCAACCCTTCTTTTTGAGTCAAGGTTCATGAACTCTTTTTCATAATTTATTTTAAAAGTTTATCCAGAGTGAATCTGACTTGTTCTAACTATGCCATGCAGAATTCCCTACAAAGCCTTCTGGATCCTTTCTTGGCACTATTTGTGTTGAACCACACAAATGACACCCATGACAAATGACACACATGACAAATGACAAGAGCAGCAAGACACCAGTGTCACAAACAGCAGACAAAAGAGAGTACAGAATCTGGAGGACTAGGTGCCAATGAGCAACACAGAATGCATTTTGGATGTTAAATTTCAAATTTTAAGCTATTCATTAATTCATGAATTATTCATAATTCTCACTTAATAACTATGATGAATAATAATTACATATAAAATGGAAAGTGCAGGAAAAGAGATAACAATTGATATTGAAGAGATAACAATTGATATTGAGTTGATGAGAGATAAGAAATATTCAATGTCTTCCTTATTGAACAGCTAATATCTAAATTAAAACTTTTTTATGGTTTTCTCAAAAACAAAGCACATTTTCTACTAACACTTCAATGTTTTAATAAGACATAGATTCTTCATACCTGCCTTCTTCATGGACCAGTCCTGCTTAAAAGGAGGCATTTGTGAAATCAAAGCTAGAAAAGAAAGAATTTAAATTCACAACAGAATAAAAGACATTGTTATTGTAGAAGCTTTATTGTCAGATGAAAGAAAGAAGACAGGACAGTGTAGGAGAGGAAAAGCCTTGTGTAGTTAAAGTTATATGTATGGAATGATATCAAGGCAAAGATACCTGGAAGAGCTGCACAATGGAGTTCTACAGAGAAATCTGCATGAGACTTCAGTAAGTGAAGGATGGTTTGTCTACTCCTTTTCAGAGTAACACAATACAAGAGGGGATGTCTTAGCCCCCTGCCAAGGTAAAGCCAGACTAAAGCCCTGCCTAACTTGCCTAACTTGTTTTAAAAGTCTGCAGGAATGCAGGTTTTACCACCTCAACCCATTCCTGTGCTTAACCACCCTTCTCATAAGTCTAACTAAAATTTTACTCTTTGTTGAAATTTGAGTATTTTCTTATTTGTCTGCCATAACCACGGAGAATAGTTTAGAGTGATCTGCTGAGAGCATTTGGAAAGGAGACTTCAGAGGAAATCCAGCTGAGAGAGATAGAATAATTACACTTGGGGGAAAAAAAATCCTAGAAATTACTGTGTGTTAGAAAAAATATGGCAAAAGTAAAAACTGGTAACTCCAGGGAGTTAATTTAGTAATGGGGACCTCAGCCAGACTGAGGCATTTGCCTGCTACTGTGGATTACAGGTAAAGATGGGATCTTTGGAGCTACCAGCATCTCTTGGATGCCTTCAGGTCCAGCTCTGAGCCTCAGAGAGGAGATCTGGGCATGACAGCAGTCCATATAAATGTCAAAGTGGCAATTATTTCCCAACACTTTCTAGAGATATCATAACACACACTAGAAGGGGCAAAATGTAGAACTAAAGAATTAAAGAATTACAGCTGCTAATTTAAGCAGGACAAATTTTAGAATAATATGTGAAGTGTTGAAAGAAATGGAACAGGATACAGAGAGAGATGGAGATGAGGAAGGTAGAAAATGGAAGTGTTCACAGATAATTTAATTTATCCCTAAGAGGCATACATGTCATCTCAGAAAAAAAGTATATAAAAGATTAGGTATGACATCCCAGAAATACTCTAGGTAGAGATAAAAAGGGCAGCCAATATGGATGACATGCAGAAGGCAACCCTGGGAAAGAAGCAAACAAGATCCCTTGACATATGCTGTCCCCTCTATCACTCACAGAAGGCTCCTGGCCCCTCTGGCTTTTCCTGTAACAATTCATTTCAAAATAAAGATATTGTTCTTTACTATTGTTTCTCAATGGCCTCATTTGTATCTTACTCTTAAATTCTCTGTCAGTTTTGATAATATGCATTTAGCAGTTCAAGCCTTGTATCCAATTGGTTTACTCTTTTATTTTGTCTAGGTTTTACTGTTCTACAAAATAAGCAGGCAAACGAAATAAGTAATGTGAAGTAAGGTAAAGTTAAGACCAGCACTAACTTGTAGGAATAAAATCATATTTATTCTACCTTTTTTTTCATCACAGTGACAACGTGTGTTTCAGTAATCACAGATGAAGGAGGTTCAGGACTTCACACATTCAGTGTCTGTGTCTGTCACTGATCCACTCGTGACTGTGGAGCTGCTACTTACAGTCACCTGTAAAACAGGAAAATAATGTCCCTTGGCATATTTTGAGACATGATTAAAGTTTGCAAAGCATTTTGATACCTTTGATGAAGGATGACACATTAAGGTGACTAATTACTCTTAAATATCACCATTGAGTCCAAGACTCCAAGCAGCTCTCTGTTCACATTTGTCAGATTCAGCAACGGGGTTGGGTTGTGTCCACTTTGTCAGCTCCAGGGGAATCTACTTGGCACTCCCACTGCCCCTGGGCAGCAGCCCCTTGTCACAGCCCCTGCCCCCCTTGTGGCAGCTGCACTGGCCAGGCTGTGACCCTTTGGCCAGCCCTGCTCATGCCACCGAGCGAAACACGAGCGGGGACCTCCCAGACTTCCTCCCAGTGCCACCCCAGAGAGCTCAGCTGTCAAATACTGTCAGTGCTGGAGCTGTCAAACCTTGCTGGACAAAAGGCACAGAAGGCAACTAAAGAGGAAAGGGAATCACTTCACTGGTTCTCCTTCCAGTTTATGTCCTGCCAGGTTGGAGCTGGGGGTGGGGAAGGGCAGGAAGAAGTAGCCATGTCTTTCCTTCCTCTCGTACACTGGGTCTCACAACTGCTGTTCCATTTAGTTTATCTGGGAATTCTTTTTTCCTTAGCTTTCCTAAAGGACAAGTAAATGTTGTGCTTGTTTTGCCTTGAAACTGGCCTTAAGTGTAGTCAAAGTTGAAGTTTAGTTGAAGAAATACGTGCATGGCTAAACTAAAATACTCATAAACTTAAAAAAAAACATGACCACCATTGCCAAGGATGTCTTCATAGTGGTTTAATTATACCTAATAAAGGAATTCTTTTCAATACTCATCTGTGCTGCACAAGTTCAAAGAGGCATCTCCCAATCAGGTATTTCCCAAACTGATGCTGGTTTTCCTTGAATATGAAATAAATTTTAAAATGTCTGCTCAGATAGAAGTGTCAGTGACAAGAAAGGTATTGGTTTGAAACCCAACTCCCATAGGCCCTGCAGTAATAGATATTCTAATTTTTATCCACTTTCTGCTTTGAAATATGTGGATTTTGCAGGTGAGTGAAAAAAACAATTGAAGCATAGCATTCATGGAGCAATTTACTTATGTGGGTTTGCAGAATAAATTGTTAATTGAGATCTCTACTAATAAGTTAGTCTAAAAATGAAGATCCATGAACGTTTTGTTATTTAACTAATAGTAAAAATATCTTGGAAAACAATTAGGTAGTCATGTCCAAATCACACAAGCACTTATTTTTGTTTTACCATTCAGTAACTAAAATGGTATTGATTTCTATACTACCAAAGAACTGAAAGCCAATAACAAACAAAGATATATATGAGCATGAATAGGCATTTTATTTAGATATGAGAAGTTTTTATTTCACTTTTTTTTCTGGTTAAATTTCAATGTATCCGTGAATATGTCAGGATGACAGAATCTCATTTAAAAACTGTGAAGACAGCTGACAGAAAGTGCATTAAAAATTAGATTTTGAATTCAAAGAATGAAAGCTTTAAATCACTACAGGCATGTCTGTAGGACAAGATTGATACCAGATGCTATTTAGTACATGTTATTAACAAACCATTCAAGCCTTGAAGGGACCTTGTCACTACATAACTTCTGTCTATGTAAATAAGATTGAAGCAAGGATTTATATTGCCAGCGATATCGAGCATCCCGTACATCAAAGAAACAGGACAGAAAGTATTGCTCAAGTTAAAGAAAGTACTAGAGAATGCTAAAACCTGTGACTTTCTCCTGACTTTGCTTGCACACATAAATCACTCGACAGTGCCACACGAAATCTGCCTCATGAAGCACTGGCTGCCGGAGCAAGAACAAACACCTACAGTTGTCTCTGTGCTGAGGGAAAAGTGTTGCATTAACCAAATGTTGTTGGATTGTTACAAAGCAGACATTAATGCAAACTAAGTTAAGTTTTAAACTGAAAACAGACCCATTAGAAAGCCTTTCTTTTCTGTCTCCCTCTTTCAAAGGTCTCCTGTTCTTGCTATGCATTCACTAATAATTGTGGTGTGGAACGCTCAGTGCTCCAAGGAATATTGTCGTGGCAGTCGGAACAGCTCAACTCTGCTCCCCCCTGAACTTCTGGTCCATGACCTCCACTGACATTTAGACACTCTTACCTTTTCCTGTGGCCTTCCTAATTTACCAAAAGCAGTTCCCCCTTGCTTTTCACCTTATTACATGCACACTTATGCATGAGTCTCTTCAAAGGCATTGCACGTGTTACCAAAGGACAATAATATCTGATACCAATTCTACAAATATTTTCTCAGACTCAAAAGTTTCAATACTGAAGAAACCACCAGGAGATCACTCTGACCTTCTTTCTCAACCCTTCTGGTTGAACTTAAAAAGGTTTTCAGAAACATCCAGTCTGGATTTTAGGACTTGGTGAAAGCAAACACATCTCTACAAACATTTCTGAAAACATAGTTATGTGCAATACTGACGGTTTTCCCTTTGTTTTCTTGGCTTGATTTGTCTAAAATAATATTTTAAGCAATAAATAAATAGCTATTTGCTATAATAACTTGAGAAATCTTAATCATCACGAGTTTTGAAAGTAGAATTTTGATGGTTAGTATTTCATCTTTAAAGTCTTACGTGATTTTTTTTTTTTGTCTGTGATACTGTTTTCTTTGTGCTGACCTACATCCCTGACAACTACAGTAAAATACCTGAGCTGCAATCCCACTTTTAAAAGATGAAATGGTGGCTGGCAGATCATTCTCTGTGTGAGAAAACTTTGGAACTTACTTTTCTAGAAAAAAATTATATTTATCTCCATTCATTGCCAGGATCCCTTACTGGGGTTGTTTGTATTCCATAAATAAAACTGCATCAGGAAAATGATGTGTTTTGGAGCCCCTGAAACTGATGGAAACCTCTGAAAACAGATATTCCAACTCCAGGCTCGGAGCAACCTGGGCTAGTGGAAGGTGTCCATGCCCAGGGCAGGGGGTGGAAAGAGATGAACTTTAGGGTCCCTCCCAATCCAAACCATTCTGTGTTTCTGTGATTCTTCTGCTGGAGGGATGAGAAGAAAGCCTGCAAACAGATCCTCACTAAGGTTCATTCCTCCAAGCTCCTCATGCTTTTTAGCAAGGTTGTCTGGCCTACATTACTTTTTGCTAGAAATATTCCACAGTTATCTGTCTCCACATGACAAATAAGGGACTGTTCTTTCGCTGAAATTTAAAGTTGCCAGAAACTCTGCTTGCTATCAAAGACATGAATCCAGCCCAGGGACTTTACCTTAACATGATGCCTAAAAACTGGATCTGGTGCAATTCCAAAATGTCTCCCTTTTAAAATTATTGTTCTTATTTTACTTCAGCCTCCTACTGATCTGACAATTTGGAATTACAATGTTACTGGATTTACACATATTATTGAAATACAGTGATTTATTCAACGCTGTGTTAGAAAGGGTGTCAAAACACAGAAAACTAACTTTCCCCTGTAGATCTGGATGTATACATGATGTGTCTTTCTCTTAAATCACCTTCTCTTTGTAAGTCTATTCATTGTTAGATCATCCCCTTACGTGAATATTACAGTCTCATCCCAGGCTTCATTGGAATCTGCACAAATGCCCTTGATTTGAACAACACACAGCAGGTTTAAATTCTGCAATAAATTTCAAATGGCAGAATTAGCACTTCAAGTTCTTGTGAGTGACTGAGATTGCAAAGAGCAGCTGTGTTTGATCTAGTCAGCCCACAGGCCATATTCTGAGACTGTTGGTAACTGCAGGGAGGGGGAGAGGACACTCCTGTTTGTTTTCCAAGCACTGAAAATAATTTAGCTTTATTTTACTACGGATGGAGAGATTTGGTTTGATGTCTAGGACTGTCATAAAACAAAGATGACCTTTCTAGGAGCGTTGATGCTATGAAACCTTAACCCCTGAGTGCTCTTGCAGCAGTGCTTCCCCTGCCCTCCCCGGGTTATGGGTGTATGGGTGGTTTGAAAAAGCTTTTCCAGTTGCTGGCAAGGCCAGTGGGCTGGTGCTGCAGCCAGGTGTGGGCAGATTGCAGATGCATTCCCACCTCATTGGCATTCCCCACGTGGCACTGCTGCCTTGAGACAGCACAACAGCCTGAACTTTTTCTCCTCCCCACAGGAGGTGAGCCTTGTCCTGGGTAATTCACACACTGCCTTTTACTGCTGGAGCATGAAGTGGCTCCTGTACACCGCTGGCTTAATGAAAACCTGACAATTTGTAGTGTTTCCTGGCCCTCTGATCAGATGCCCTGCCTAGTTGAATTACTGCTGCAACAAACAATGAATTTAAAGCATCAGCTTAAAGCTTACGAGCTTAAATTGCCTGCCACGATTCATGCAAAAATTAGGATCAACGAAATGAAAACATATAAACCCAGACCTCCTCCCTTCAGTGACTGTTATTAAGCAGAGATTTACAACCAAAGCCCAGTCATGTTAAGGTTGGATGCACTTTTCAACTAACAAATATTTCAGCCATTAAATGATATACTTTACAACATATTGAAAGATTGCTCTAATATGCTGGTAATATATATTTCACTGAAAAAGAATAAATTCCTTTTTTGGCAGAAGCAGTAAAATCTAACCTGATGAAATGGAAGTTTGAGCTTTGAATACTGTGGTCTCCCATTTATTGATGGCAGGCTGATTGATAAGATAGTATAGTTATTATTATTTTCTATAAAACAATGAGAATCTCATTGCTTCTGAAACTTTCCAAACAAAGTTGACTAAATTATGCAACATCAACTTGAAATTGGCACACAGCCTTTTCTATATGATAGGGGACAATTAAATCAGAGATAATGGAAGGAATAAAATAATCCAAGCACAAATCACTAGAGAAATTACTGAAGAAATGTAGCATACCAAAACAGGTGAGAATGAGCAAATAAATATTATAACTTCAATTAAAAAATAGAGTATTTAATGAACTGGAAAGGGATGTGGGAATTAACATTGGCTGATATTTTTCAAACCACTGAATTAAATCCATAATATCAGTTTGTGTTGCCATATTTTAATGTCTGTGGTTGCCTGGAAGTCATCTTCTAGAAAACAACAATAAAAAAAGATATATATTTTTCAGTATGATTAAAGCAGTGCTATTTACTGCCACCAGAATCTAATTGGAACCATTTTGTGCAGCCACACACACATCAGAAGGAACACTTATGCTTTTAGAACAATATTGGTTAAAAATCCTGCTGGTGTTGGGAGCAGAGCTGTTACACTCTGGACTTTGCACTTGGGGAGGGACAAACAGACTTAGAGAAGTTCACAGGTTTCTCCAGCGATGTTGCAGCTCCAAAAGGAGGTGTTGGAAAGAGGTGCCAAAGAGCCCCTCTGAACCTGGGAAGGGCTGTGCACCGACCTGCTCTTCCAGGAGCTGCTGCAGTGGGGATTGGAGTGGCTTTCTGAGCTGCCAGCTCTTCCCTTGAAGTTACTTCAACAACAAGAAATATCTTTGCATCTGAACAAAAAACATCCGCAGAAACATTTGACTGGCAGAGGGATTTTGACTCCACAGCAAATTGATAGAAAATATTCACTGATGATTCACTCACAGGTGGAGAAGAGTATTTGTTTTGTCTCATTTATTCAGATTGCTAAAATATTCTCTGGGTGCACATCCAATGCACTGGGTGCCTTTTCCAATGCTTAAAGAGAAAGCACAGAGCAATACAGCATAAATGACTGTACCTCTCCTCTTCAGGGTATCACTGAACAATGTTAATTTTCCCCCCTCGGGAACAATAATACCGAGCCCAGTGGAGACAAATAACAAACTCTGGGAGTTGTTGAATTCCATCATGTGGACTTAAACTCCATATTACAAATATGTTCTGTAGTTAGTATTTTGTAGCTCTATTTGATGCTTTTCTTTGAAAGACACAGATTCACTCTCTTTCTGAGGGTTTCACACACTGATGGAATAGCCATAAAACAATTTTTTCAGTGTCTCCATATATTGTGCATCACTGAAAATCTGAAGTTTTCTTTTCCTGATTTTTGAGTGTCTCCCAGACCTTGCTGATGGTTCTTGACTGTTCAGTCTGCAGGAGCAATTAGCACTGATTTAATGACATGATGGAATGCAGTCTGTGAGGAATGAGTATTTTTGATATTACTTGAATGCCACTTCCTCTTTTCTAAGGCACCTGATACATACAAGGAGAAAAAAACTATGCAAAAAGAAAATAAGACCATTCAAGAAGAGATCATTCAGAATCTTGTTTGCCCTGCTTGCATTTTCTAGAAAAAAAAGGAAAAAATTCATCACCTCTCACCAGGGAAAGACTTTGTAACACATCAGTTTTCCTTAGATTAATGTTAGATTAATACTGATCATCAAGCCTGGAAAATATATATTGCCTTGCACTTTCAACACACTTCTCTTTTTAATGATAAGTACTTTTTCTGGCTCTTTTTGTGTTTCTTTTCAGACTTGCTTGCTGAACTCAAACAATGCATTCTTGTGCTGCATTTTTTATATTTTGACTTGTCTTGGGAAAAAAAAAAAAAAACAACAAACAACAAACCAGCAGTTGAGTACAACTTAAATATTCACTTTCCAGAGCTTGACCAAATTACATTGTACATTCAATTTCTTCTACCTTCCAGAAAAAGCGAATGGAATGTGCTGTGCTGTAAGAGGAATAATTGTAGCACTTCTATAAACTTCAGTATTTTCCTGTTACCAAACCACCAGCTTGTTAATTAGAGAATGATGGAATCATATGGACTGGAGCAATGTAGAGAAGTTCAACTATTTGTACATGACCTGGTCTGGAATTAAAACTGCAGCAGGGGGAAAGCAGTCAGAGGGGAAGAACATAGTTCACAATTACTTTTTTATATTATACATATAATTGGAAAAACCCCCTGACACTAAGGGTTGTTTTTTTTTTATTTTGGAGGATGGAAATTAATTTGTTTCATTTTTTTTTAATTCATTATTGATAGCAAACCTGCAGAAGGGGTTTTGGGAGCCCTGACACCTTTGAATGAACAGCATGACATGGGTGCCCAAACTGAATTCCAGCTCCTGTGATCGGAACAGAGCTGAAATCTCACCACCTGTCCAAAAATGCTGCGTAGTTAAAAAGATATATTAAAGAGCACTCTGCTCTGGATGTACCTCCCCACCTTAGGCACTTCTTTGACCCCTATTTCTGTACTATCAAAGCACCTCCCAGTCTTGTGGCTTTATCTTGACAGCCCCCTGTGAGGGTTCACTATTATCTCTGCACTCACGCTGGCACTTTATGTTTCAAGGAAGTACAAAATCAAACTGATTCAAATGTAATAGTTTCCCTTTGGCCTTGGAGGCCCAAGGCAGCTCTTTCTAAACATGGTTTCAATCATGTTCCGCAGATTAAATGAATTATTCAGGTCTGTAAATCTACATTTTGAAGAAGATTTTGCTCAGCTTGAAGATCAAGTTATAAAAAGTCATCATTTCTCTAAACTGCCTCTTAATGGTAGTTTTGATTAAAAAATCATGTAGGAAGTATACAGCTTTTTAAATACATGGTAGTTTTACGAGTAAAACTGGTTTTCTTAAGGTTTTTTGGGGGAAAAAATCACCACTTCAAAGGAGAATTTGTATTTATAATTGAAGGGGGGGGCAAGCTTGTACATCTGATGGTAAAAAGGAGATTACAGGTAAGATTGGCTATTCCCAGTTTTTCATACCTCTTTTATGGATTCATTTTATCCAGAGTTTGAACACACATTACATGCAGTGCTTGATAAACTTGAAAAGAATAAAATATTGTGGGACAGAAAAGAGAGAAGAGCAGAGCAGAGGAGAGAAATGATTAAAGGGTTAAATTCCAGTCGGAGATATTTACTTGTTGCTGTTTTGTTTTCCAAGTAAACCATTGCTTACAGTTTACTTTTTCATTGTACTGGATGCAAAGGGAAGAAAGTAAGAAGAATTTACTGCGGTATCCAAGATGGGAATATTTGGAGACAACAATTCTTTCAAAAGGCACTGGAATAGACAAAGGAGATGCCTTTTTTGTGGGTTTTTTTCCATCAAAGTTAATGCAGTTTCAGTGGAGTAAACCATTAACTGAGGTGTAAAATAACAGAGCAGTTGAAAAACAAATCAGCTGGAAATTTAAACTCTTCAATATTAACAGTGGTTGCTGTTTTATCCTTTTCAGGCTGAAGTTTGATGAGCATTTTCCTCAGGGGAAATGCTGACTTTGGCTGTCTCTCCTGATCTTATGAATGGACTCCTGGCCCCATATTGTGTCCTCAGCTGAGCTGGGACAACTGTTTTGGGACTGAACAGACAATGGGATCAGGGAGGTGACGAGGTCAATAATAATAATAATTATTATTACAAGTCTCCATATCCTTTGACTATTCAGTCTCAAACTCCTTGTGTGCACTCAAAACCAAGGTTTAATGAGCAAAGGGAGGAAAGACACCCAAAGGGGTGGCTGGATTTGCTTGGAGAGGGCCCTCCAAAAGCACATGTAATGCAAGGAAGGAAGGAAGGACAACCTCCCACCATGGGAGCCTGCCCAGAGACCAAGTCCTGGGAGCACCAGCGGCTCTGAGAGTCTGTCACTGCAAAGAGGATCTACCAGTGAGCACATTTTTCAGGCAGAAATGTTAAATATTTCCTAACCTGGCCCATCACCATCTGTGGGGGCTGCTGCTTGAATCTCAAGGATGGCATCCCATTTAATTGTGTACTGTGGCCTTTGTTTTGACAAACAGCTTCCAAGGAGCAGCTCAATCCCCAGTTTTCCTGCAGCAATCAGCTGGCTGGTGGGTTCAGCAATCACTTGAAGCAGCTTGATTTGGAAGGATCTTTTAACTGACAACAAACCTACCAGCTCACAGCTTTACTTGCTGTTCAGTGTTTAGCGGCTGGTAGGGAAAAATATAAACATTTAATCAACATTTTTAATTTTAAAAGATTTTTTTAGGAATAGCTCTGATTTAATGTCCTACTAAATAGAAACTGATGGAGTAATTCTTTACCTGCAAAACTTGGGATGGGGCATGTCCCAGGCAGCACCAGGCAAGCACTTCTTCCTATGATTTCTTACTGCACAGGGAGAGTGAGAACTGCCTATTGTCAGAAGTGTCTGCTCTTGCAACTCAGTTTGCCACTTCCTATTTCTTTGTGTTTTACCTAAAAAATGCCCCAAGATATGTTTTTTCCATGAACAAGTATAGTTTGAATATATTGATAGAAAAAACACCAAGCAAACTAATGTTACGCCTGTTTCTTCCTGCTCTGTTTATGTTGTTGCCGTTTATCCTGAGAGGCAATGAAAGTGTTTGTTTCAAATTATAGTCACAAATGTGACTCCTTTTTAGGCAGTGACTTTGTTATTAACCTGTCAATCCTGATTATCATTAAGCAAACTATTCATTTCATGTGTTTGTTGCTGCTCGTGTCCTCCATCCCTCGTCCCCGAAGGAACTGGGAGCTGCTGCTGCTCCTCGAGTGGAGATGGGAAAGTTCTGGAATGAGAGGCCACCCAACAATTGACTCTAATTGTCAAATTAATTATACTGGATGTCACACAAATATTAGGATTCAGGAACATTTTCATAAACATGCAGTAGTTATCTGAGCCCTCCTGAAGAACACGGGCAAAGCACGGTGCTTTACTCACCCACTGATTCATGTCAGTCCTCTGGCACTTCGTTGATTCTGTTTCTTCAAAAAATTAAAACAGCTCTACTCTGTTCTTATTATTGAAATCTTTGTATTGGAGTCCGATGGGCACCATATTTGGGATCCTTTTCATTACTGCACTGCAAAGTAATCACACAGCATATTTGAGGGACCTCCTTTTTTTTTAATTCTTTCTCTGCTTAGTTTTTAAAAAGCTATTTTTGCTCTAGTAATAGTGACAATTAAAATAAAGAAAAAATAACAAAACATAGAAAATTTACATACCCGAATAAAACTGAAAACTGGAAATATTTCCTTTAAGGATACTGATTTTTAAAGAAGTTTGCTACATTGATCCCCACATGGCTGTAAGACAAGGTTATTAACAAGTGCTGGTTCAGATGTGATGTTTTGCACCCAACTGCTTACAATCAGTTAGTTGACTATGAAACTGCCCAATTTCTGTGTGTAATCAAAGTAACTGTGTACACATTTGGCATGTAATTACGTTTCTAAATTGATTAAAATCCAGCCCTGAAACGATTGCGAGCTAAGGCTTGGCTCCAATGATTAGTTCTTAAAACTTCTTTCACAAGCTTGAGCAAATAACACATTTGCCAAAAAATGCTGCCAACTGTGAAAGTTAATTATGATAAATGTAACACAGTTCTCTCATCACCAATGTACAGAGAAAGGCTTTTGCCTCCTCTGACTTTATTGTCCATCAAGACAAAGATGGCGCTTCAGGATTTTTTTCCCTTTAACAAGGACAGTTATGCCATGAGTGACAGTTAAATTTGTTGGAGGTATTAAATTGCTAATGCTAATGCATTTTACAATCTTCTGAACTGATTTAATATATTAGACTGTCACTCAAAGTCTTAATAAACAATTCCACACTCTTAGTTTAAAATCATCCTGTCAAACCTGGAAGTTTCCTCAATTGGCCTCCATTGTTAATATGATAGTAGTTTACAAACAAATGATTTTTTTTTCTTCATAGGTTGTATCATATGAGGCTTTAATGGGTGTCTCTCTGGTTTCTCTTTTTTATTTATTATGAAACAGCTGTGCCAGAGATTAATGGTGTGGATTTGTGCTTTAAAGCACCTGTGCCTGTATCTTGACTTCTCTCTCTCTTGCAGATAATCTCTCACTTATTCATATTTGAATAGATATTTCTTCTCATTTTTAGGGTATTGCAAACCCAGCCTTGTGCAACTTAATACACTTTTGAAGAATGATTTCATTGTGTTTATTCTAATATGTGTAATTCCTCCACAGAGTGAAGGAATCTTTTGCTTCAGAGACCCATCAGAAGCTCAACAAGTATCAAAGTTTGACATTTGCAGATGTGAAAAATAGAGGTACTCATTACAGCTAATAGACTTTGAGAGGAAAGTCATTAAAAATAAAATATTTTCTCAAATTTCATAGAAAATAAAATAAGAAAAATGAGGAATTCATTTTGCTGAAGTTCAATTATGAAGAAAACAACCTGGATATTTTGATTATGAGGCTCTCAAATATAGAAGCAGCACTAGCATCAAAGGGCTTAGATTATTGTTTGGATAAGTATCTAGATTTTGATACTTTAGTTGTCTGAGTGTTCAATCAATATATCAGATTGCTACAAAAAAAAAACTTGTAGAGAATTCTACCTTAAACTGGTATTAATAAAACCTCCTTATGTTTTGTTTGTTTTTCCTTATCTGTATGATGGTGGTAGATTCCTTCTGTGAATAGATACATAAATTATTTGTAGTAGGATCTAAAATCACTGTAACAAATACAAATTGTTCTGACAGCTCATTCCATAATGTGCTGCTACTCATTTAAGAAACCTTCATCTCCAACCCTCACAATTTTCATTATAGACTTTCTTAACTTAGTTATCCTGAGAGTATTCCCTCAGGCAGATATCTCTGTTTTCACAGCCAGCTTTCAGGATTAGGATGAAGGCTGTGAGTGGATCATAGAAGAAATAAGACCAGCCAAGACTAGCAAGTTTAAGGCTAATGAGACATCAATCAGTCAGCCACCCGAGGATGTGTGTTTTCATTTTCTGGACATGATGAAACCTTTTTTGCTTATGCATAAAAATAATTCAAATGTTCAAATGTGAAATGACCTGGTAATTACCAGGTCATTCATGCAGAGCAGTAAAACTCTGATATTTAAACTGAATTTCTTCCTGGCCTAGGATCCTTAAGTTTGCCAGGGCTTGCCCTACATCTGTCCCACACCCTGCCTTGCAAGGCTTCTGGCACAGTCAGAAAGCAGCTCATCTTAATTTAGTGAGTTGCTGATTAGCACCAAAGTTAAACATTCCCTTTATATTATTGTTCACTTGTTTACAAACCCAGTGAAAGAAATAATAAAGATATTAAACAGCAGAAAAAGTGAGGATATCAGGGTGGTTCAGTATTTTGTTGTGATAATTCCACATCACAGTATGTGCAGTACAATATTCTTATTTTTTGTCTAATTTTCCCAATAAAAACATTGTAATGAAAAAAATATCATCCCTTCGAGAAACTCTGAGGTCTTTTCCATCTTCAGATCATCATGGCTGTAATCTATATGAAATATTTGGATCCCTAAATCAATGGGCATTGAATACTGAGGACTGGCTCTTCAAGCTTGTATTAGAGACTCAGCATCACTGGAGCTGCATCAGATTTTGCAAACTGAGGATCTGTTTTCCTGACTGTCTGTGTATCTTTCTAATTGTACACTGAGTATATTTCTCCACAAAACCAACTGAAAACTGAAATCTAGATTCTTAGAAAAATATGAGCATGACACAGCTGGCCTTTTTCATAACAGTGCAAATACCAGACAAATAAAATACTCTTTAAAGGTTCTAATTTGTTTTTTCTTTCTTACATTAACATTTCTCAACCTGTCATTCCAACTTTTGAGTTGTCACATCTGGCTGAATCAGTCACATCATTTTATATTAAATTTATAAAGCACAACACAGCATTACTGATGCTGCTAGACAAGTTATTTTTGTAAGTGTTGTGATTTTGGAAGTTAGTGGGATTTTTTGGAAGTGCACCAGCCCATGGATATTAACTAATTATAAAAATTTCTGAGTTTTTTTCAAATGCATAATATAAGCAGTAAAGATTCTGACACCTGGAATGTGGGAAATTCTGTGATCCTGGATGCAGGAATAGGTGGTTTGGACAAGCAGAGCAGTCACTGATATTTGTTGATCACCCAATACACAAAGGAATATATTATTTTTTTTTTAATGTTTGGATAGTTTTAATGCAGCCTATTTGCTCCAGAGGAGGATTTAAGGTCTCAGTTTCTGCTGGATGAAACATCCTTCACTTCCTGCTTTTCCAGGAATCAGTAAGATTTTCTTCGAAAGACTGGCCTGGTTTAGCCAGGACTGACTTCTGCCTTTACCTCTTAGGCTGAGTTTCAGAGACCTGCAGTGTTGTGATTTTATCCCTGTCTATGATGCCTGAGATCAGATCCAGTGCACAAAGATCAGTTCTTCCCACAGACCTGCTCCACTGGCAGTTCCCAAGCCTTGGTGGGAAGTGTGGGAGATCTTACGTGCTGTAGAGATCAAGATAATTATATGTTAAAAGATGAAATGCCATAAATGTACTTCAGAAAACTCATGAACTCTCATGCCAGAGTGTGTTTTTGATGAAATAGGCATTTGTCTAATGGATATTATTCAAGGAGCAGTTACAGAAAAGATAGTGGCAGGCACAAATGTAAGAAATGGGCAGAAGCTGGCTGAGACAGAATAGGAAAATTCAATCAAGATAATACCTCTCTGGTTTTTAATGCTGGTTTCCATTGTCCTGGTTCCCATTTCCTTCATTTCAACATTACAAACTAACTGAATTTTGATTTTAAAAAGAGGATGCCAAGTATTTCTGCTGTTAGATTTGCAATTCTATGAACTCCACCCAGCGTCTGCAGCAATAAAAGATAACAATTATGAGCTGGGATCATTTTCATTACCCGGCTGAGCTCACAGAAATTCCAAGCTGTGGCTGCACTGGCCTGCTATTAGTGCGGGGTGTGGGAGAAGCTGCTGGAAAGGAGCTCCCCAAACAATTGCTTTGTTGGGACAGGAGCTGTAAGAGCTTTTTCTGTCACCTCATTCCTTGTGGGAACCATTCCACAGCCACTGTCTGTGTAGAGACCCCAAAGAAATCCCAAAGCAAGAGCATCACTGGGCCCTGGTGCCCACTTGGACATGTTTATTTTCATTATCATGTTTACTCTGTGTTCTGGAGGTGTCAGTCCTACATGGCCCTAAACCCGCAGTGCCACAGCAATCATTTATATTTCCTTTTGAAATGATCATTTCGCCATCATTTTCCCCCTTCTGTGTATGTTTTTAGGGAGCAGCTCTGCACATTCCAGAGCAGAATGCAAAGTCAGTGCTTTCACAGAGCATTTAGAACCTCTGATACTTGTAAACCTGTATGAAGTGGTAAAGATTAGATTCTCCATTCAGACTTTGCAGGCAGTTAAAAATGAGAAACACACTTTTTTATACAAAATCTATTGCTAAATTCACTAGAAATTATGGTTGGCAGTTCAGTAGGCTTTTCTGGTTTTAAACATGACAACTTTCATCTTGGTTTTTTTCCTTTAAAGAGAGTGGATACTAAAAATTACATATAGCAGTTCTTCATATGCATTCTGCGTGAAAATTTAAAATATAGTCTTTGAAAATTTCACTACTGAGTGTTAAAGGGAAGGGATTTATCCCATCTCTTTCTTTCACCGCAGAATAATATATTATTATTATTATTTTTGATTGAATCAGCGGTTAATGAGAAATATTTGCAGACAGCACACAGCAAATCAATATCTTTGTTTCTCCTGCTAATCTTCACTCTACAGATAATCAGCCTTTAGAGGACTGAGAATTTGAGACTGTTAGAAGATAAGGGTGAAGCTCTGACAGCTCATTCGTTTCCTCATGCAAAAATATGTTAGGTCCTTTCTTTTTGCATGTGAAATATGAAAGGGATATATCATCAACATGTGATAAATAGAGAGGTTTTTAAGAATTGCATCCGAAATACTTGACATTCAGCACAGTTTTTGAAAATGATAAAATCATAATTGTAAAAAAGACCTGCAGTCTTGCCAATCAGATCCTTGCTGTTATGTGCTCCCTGGCACATATATCTTACTGTCCCCCTGCAGAAGGAGGAATGAGCATAAAGAAAAGAGCAATTTTCCTGCCATAAATTGGAAAGTCTGCCAACCAGCTAAGTGATCTACCATCAATCAGTGTTAAATTCTCCTTAGCTGCAGAAAACTCAAGAACTAACTATTGCTGAGAGATTTCACACAGTGACTAATGGTATATGACAAACACATTTAAAATCTGCATAGACCAGCATCAGTTTAAAATATAACATGAATAATAAACAATCCTAAAGATACCCCGGTGTGCAAAATGAGACATAATCTGCTCAGACACATATTGTACATAGGAGATTACCATTCTGGAAGTGCATTCAATATCAATTCAGAACAAAGTCAAGTACAGAGTATGACTTTATTTGCAATAGCATCTTTCATACAATACATGCTGTAATGTTGCAAGACTGTACAGCGAGATGGGTAGGTTATAGCAGGAAGGGAAGATGACAGCTGAATAAAACAGTGGGCTGAATGTACAAATATCTTACTCACACGAGGAGCCCCATTAGGTAATATTGAAATCTTGAGGTGAGGACGGTCTTCTCCTCCACTCTGCCATTACTGAAGCCACAACTAATGCTTCTGTTCCAGATGGCAAGTGTTCAGATGAATGTGAGACAGTGCTGTTGTTTGCATACTAAGCTGGCCATTTCTCAGTGCAAAGATTCCACTCGTGGCTGTTTAGTTTTCCATTTAAAACATATTCTTCAGTTGCATAATATGGAAAAATATTAATAAGAAAGGAATATATTGGCCATTAAAAGCCGCCTGCACTTCTAGCTGAAGAATAGTGCATAAAATGAGACATTTGCCCCAGATTTGCATATTTGAGCAATTAGACCTTTTAATTTATTTCCATTCCAGATTCATATTTTTCATTTAGAACATGAAGTCCATCATTTTGACAATGGCCTTTTTCAACCATTCTATGGTGGTCTTTTCTCTTTTCTTTTCTTTTCTTTTCTTTTCTTTTCTTTTCTTTTCTTTTCTTTTCTTTTCTTTTCTTTTCTTTTCTTTTCTTTTCTTTTCTTTTCTTTTCTTTTTCTTTTTCTTTTTCTTTTTCTTTTTCTTTTTCTTTTTCTTTTTCTTTTTCTTTTCTTTTTTTCCTTTCTAGAACATGCTGGTCCAGAACTCAGAGGAGTATCATTTTTTATTTTGTTGGGAATAAGTTCTGTATGTTGGGCTTGGTCAAACTATGCAGGAGTCATAACAATTTAGGGCAAAGGTGTCTTCTCTTTGAATTGACACATACTCTGAAAGAAATAGAAGTTGGTTAAGCCAAAGCACCCAGGGCAAAGTGTACTGTCCTGAGAATAAAAGAGGCTTTCACAATGAGCAAAGTGAGATGGAAAACCCTGAATAAACCTAATCACACCAAATAGCTTCAGGCTGAAGTACAGCTCCTCCAGTCCCAACAGGAATAAAAGAACCAAGAGGGAATTATAACCAAATAGTTTAAATGTGGTTAGGTACAAGGTTTGTAAGTTATGGTGTGATCTCTGAAATATTAGCCTGGCAGTATGTCTCCTCATCCATCTTTTTGCCTTTCTGAATGTAGATGTTCACAGCTAGTTTGCTTAAAAACTTTAAATGCTGAGATTATCCACCTATGAATTGTGACTTTCAGAATTTTTCAGGGATCAGTTTAACTAATTTTTTCTTCTCTGAGCTGAGGTGGTTCATATTTACATGGTATAAAGTGCTATATATGTTAAAGACAGAACAGTACAGACACAATTTGGGAAATCTGTTCCAATAAAAATCACAAATCATACAATAAACAGAGAAATACCTTGTCCTGGAGCTGTTCCTCTATGAACAAAAGCACACTGTTCCTTGACCTTAATTCTACAAGAGCACACAGCCTACACAGAGCACTCAGAAAGCAGGGACCAGGTCGGTCAGAGCAAACCAGAACACTTAAATAATCATCCCATTAGCTGAATTATAGTAATGACTCAGTGATTTGACCCTACTATAGAGCATCATTTCCACTTACAGAATTGCTAAAAAGAAATCAGAACCTGGACAAAAAGGATTTGGAGCCATTCTGACTAACTCTGTGCAAGCATGTGCCCATTTGGAATGGGGGGAAGACACAAGGAAAAGGTAGTTTGAAAATGACATGGTCAGAAAAGATTCCAGGTCTTCTAAAAGCCATTCAAAACCTGCCTGTGTCATTCCAGCACCTTGAGGAACTGCTCTGAAGGTTATGGAACTTCTTGTGGGGAAAGTAGGGGCAAGTACAGAAAAAACCATTTATGATAGCACACAATTCCAGTGCTGAAAGTGTATCAGATAAATTGTATTTTCAATTACTGACTTTTCCCAAAGGAAAAAAAAAAAGCATATTTTTAAAACTTTATACTAAAGCAAAAGTGTGAGTATAGCAAGAGATGAACAGGCAGAAGGATATTTGCCATCTCTCCTTTGTGCTCTCTCGTGTTAGCAAAAGCCTCTGATGTATTATCATCATATTATCTTCCATTGTTTTTAATAGGGTTTTTTATGAGTAAGGAATTTATGGCTGTATGCAAATATTCTGGGAAGCTAGCAGCAAAAGAAAGTGCTATTTACACCGAAATTCATGTACTGACTAAAAAGCATTAACAGTAGCAATTAACAACACTGGAGATTGTGCTGTTTCCATCTGTATTTTGCAATATACAGCAAATGATAGTCACTCAGCAATACATTAATTTGCTAATGTTCTTCAGTTAAAACATGGAAGTTCTATTTGTTTTAAAGCATTTCTATCAAAGTACTCCAAATCCCCAAATCCTGTCTGCTAAACAATTAGAAATCATTAAGAATATGAGAATTCACTCCCAGCCCCAGGGAAGATGTTACTTCCCCAGGAGGAGTTCCAAAAACCACTCCAGAGAGGCATTTTGGACTCTCTGTTATTACAGATGGGATAGAAAGGAGCATTTTTTTTCTATCAAGGCCAGCAGCAGATTCAGGAGTTCCTCTGATTCAGGACCCACTGCCTGGGTACCACCTTTGTTTTGTAGGACAGAGGGAGAAAGAGAGAGAAAGGGGGACTGGTGGAAAGAGAGAAACAGAGCTAGAGAGAGGAGCTGCACCTCTCATCCTCCTTTCTCTATAAACACAAGGTGGAGGTGTGTGGAGGAAGGTCTTATATGTCTTTTCTCTCCAGCTCAAACACTCATCAGCTGCACATATTTTTCAGCAATAGTGAAACCCTGCACTCTAGAATTTCTAGGGAGAAAAATCACTTTGTACAAACATATTTTCTTCTTTTCAAATCATCAATCCTGAGGAAAATTTCTGCAATTCTAAAGAACAATCAGAGTAATCTGTAAATCTGTGAGAATCATGGCATATCTCTCTCCAACACTTTATGTACCTGCTTCATCTTTACCCATAGAGCAGTATCCAGGTGGATAATAGTGTCTTCATATCCTTTCCCAAGTGACCCTGCAGATATCATTAACCTAATTGGGATCAGTCACTGGAGCTGTGCACGCTTGTTTTTAGCAGATGCAGCCCCAGCGGCAGCACTTATCAGTAAAAAGAGCCTGTTGAAGAGAACGAGCCTGGATCTGGAAGTTTTGAAGAAGATCATAAGGACATATGGTATCTGAATTTCTGAATATGCCAGACACAGACTGGCATAAGGACACATATCAAAACCAGGAAAAAGCCTCTGTGAAGAACACACAGTCTCATGTTCATTTTTATAATACACTGCAAGTGTTTACACAGAAGCCTCTCATCCACAAAAGTGAAGTTTATTACTATCAATCACAGAAAATGCAAACAAAAATGCTGAGATTTTATGCACAGTGCTTCAGTCTGAGGGTTTTACCACTTCTGTAGGCAGCAGTAGTTATTTCAATGGCAAATGGTGTCATTGGGAATATGTTGATCACTTGGCTATGTCATAACAGTCATAAAATATCAGCATCCCTGCTGAGAAAAAGCCAGAAAAACACCATGGGGCAGATCTTCTTTTGCAGGTAGTTAAACATTTATGTTGGGGTACCATTTGCCACCTTTTGTGTGGAACAGGACAATCATCCATGAATGAAGTTCCAAGGTTACTGTTAATGCAAACTCCAGCTATCAGGAAGAACAGCTTTTATTGAACAGATTTTACTTGCCCAGTACTTTTTCCAGGTCAAGAAGGTACTATGGACACAATTTTACTTTGTGTTCTTTAGATGAATTTGAAAAAATCTAAAAAAAAAAAAATATCTTATATTGCTGTCTTACTAAAATAAATTGCAAAGGACGGCAGTTCCCCAAACCTCTCCTGTGATGAGTGAAGAAAGAGAGACACCAGAAAGCAGTGGAACTTCTTCAGGCCTGAGTTATGCTTTGAAGATGTCTGGCTCTTTGTGTACAAGAGGAGTCCTTATTGAAACATCCCTGGTAGGTATAGAAGGTTGGGATTAATCTAGAACTTTGTTCTTGAAACGACTTCACGAACAAGGTCTCACAGAAATCCCAGGATATGAGTTGATATGACAGCTGGTGTCACATTAGTCTGGGGTTTAAAGCACCACCTGCAAGTGAAAATGCTGGATTAAAGGCATTCCTTTAAAGGAACAGTAGGCACAAGTAGCTGTGATGACAGCTTATATCAGAAGGCACTAATCAGGGGGCTGCAGGGTAATATGCACTCTTGTTCTCTTTCTCTGTGGTTTACAGAGTATTTAATTATTCTATGTAAAGTGAAATAGCTTCAGCAGAACAGAGAGTAAGATGAAAATCAATCCTGTAAGTCCTTAATGGTAGGGTAGGTTCAAATGTTGTCAAGCAGAGGAAGAAGCTGAAATTAGAGCTGCTAGAACTGGATCAATTATCTGATCAGCTCAATTAGGTGGGAGCTATGCAGAGCTCCCCTCCTTTTCTGAAAACACCTATGGGATCACTTCAAAGAAGGGGACATCTCTTTTCTTTGGGAATTCAAATAGGTCCTACCTTTCCTTTTAACTGTGAGGAAATGTGTTGGAAATATCTGTTACTATCCACACAAGTCTGCAAACATGAAATACGAAGAAGTGCCACCCAGTGTCCAAACAACTCACATCTCTAACAGACTTAGTTATCTCTGAGGGCAGTGCTTGGGCTGCCAAATGCTTAATAAGCACCAATGCATTTCCAGCTCGTGCTGCAGAGCTGTGCATGGCAGTATTTGGCTCTGCAGGGGATGATCCCTCTTCGAAAATGAAGTTACATTTTGTGTTTGCCACAAGCAGGTGGGGACAGCTTGGTGGTGTATCTACAAAAGCCACTAACAGCGTATTCAGTGCTCTCTTGATCATCAGATATTACCACATGGATATGGGAGGGAGAAGAGCAGACGTCTCTGAGCTGCCAGCAGGATATCTAGCTAGGCTGGCTGTTCTCCTGGTCCCCCCTCACAGTTCTGAGAGGTGCCTGCTGGCACTGCTGGGGAGGTATCTCCTTCCCAATTCATCTGACAGGTGGTTAGCTATTAACATGAATAAAAGTTGTGACCTGTCTGCCACTTTCAATAACTCAAGTGCTATATCCCCAATCTGTCATGTCCTTGGCAGCCCTTTTGTTTATTAGGAAATGCATTATTCATTAGGGAAATTTGTTAGAAAAATGTGCCTTAATTTTCATCATTTTAACTATAATCCACTATTATCCCTTTAATGGCATTTTCCTTTGCTGCAGCCTGGCTGTTTCAAGAACTAGATGGTGACTTGGCTGCTACACCAGCACGTGGCAGCATGAGGGAGGAGGGCACTTTGTCACTGGTGTGGGCAAGTTCTTCAAGACATGCAGAGATAAAACATGCTGTACAACTAACTCCTTTCACGATGGTGAGGAGAAAAGGGGAGGAGACAAATAACTGTACACTACAGCCAAATTAATCCTGTCTATTTACTCCTGAAGGAAAAATAAAACCTTTGGGAGTTTAGAGATACACTGTGAGTCACACACAGGTCTTTGCTGAGGCTGCTTACTCACTGTTCCTTACTTAAAATGGTGCCTTCTGCCTTCTTCCACCCTCCACTGTAAAGATTGATTTATTTCTGACAAAGAATATGGACTTCCAGGGTTTTATACAACCAAAAAGACCCTGTGTTTTTATACTCTATTTGCTATATAAAATTTAGTCTTCGAATATAGCAAGACTTAATAAAGGCGCTGGTTGATAACAACAGCAGCGGTCCTTGAACCAGATTCTAACCCTTTGTCCTTTCTTGAACAAATAAAAGGTCCTAAAGAAATATACTGAGCACAGAACAGGTTTCCATGAATTAGCATTGGGGCAGCCATACTATCCTCATGTTAGCTTGGAAATTTCTAATGTAAATTGCATTGCAATGCTTATAACACCTGTTATTATGGCAGGCTTTATCCAGGTTAATAAAACAGGAAAGTCCCTAATAAGATATCATACTATAACGCTGAAAAAGGAAATTACCATTATAAAATTTCATCAAATGGATGTGATAGAAATTAGGAAGCAACTCTTACATACTGGAGGTAGGAGGATAAACAAGGGTATGTATGCAAGAGAGATCCTGCTGTGTGTGGGATCAGACGAGGTGGAATGGCCTGGTGGCTAAAAAGTTATTTCCACCAAAGTTTTCTTCCCACCCAGCTATCCATCTTCCATGCAGCTTGGATCACGTTATTTTAACCTCAAAGTTCACCCTTTGGATTGATAAGTCTGGCTACCTGGGGGTTTTGGAAGGGGAGTAATTTGTTGTAACCATCTTCCAGACAGTTTTTGAAATAGTCTTTTATACAGGTGAACTCAGTACACTGGACATTTTTCACTCCTGTGCTTCCATTTGTTTGCTCCCCTGTTCCAAGCTCTGTGTGGCTTTGCAAAGAGTGTCAGAGACTAATGGTAAAACTCCTTGATAATTACTGCAAAAACTCCCGTGTCTAAAGTCACTTTAGGCACAAAAACTTGTGGGACATGAGTCAAATTAAAGGGTAAATCTGCCGGATCTTAACTGGGGGGCTATTTTTTTCTGCAGGCTTTGTTGTGCCTTTAGCTGAATTCTGGAGGACAGAATTTCCAGTGGCTGTGCAAACTGTCACACTGAGAAAGATCATCTGTTGCACTCCAGTCTTCAGCTCCACAAAATAGCAGCCCATTTTTCATGATTGCAGCTTTGTGTTGGCTGCACCGGGGAGATGTTCCTCTGGCACATTATTCAGGAAGATGCTACTGGACAGGTGCTTAAAGAATTTCGAGGTTAAATTCAGAGTTAAAGGGAGAGAGAGAGAGGCAGAAACTTTCTCATACCAGTTGTATAAAGAACCCAAAATCTCATTTGACATTAGATGAATGGAAAAAGAAGAAAGTTAAAAGGATGTAGGATAGAAAAGCAGTCCTCAAGTATTGTTCCTGCTCTGCTTAAGCACTGTAAATGCATGTCAATTGTCAATTAACCTTGCCTGTTTAAATACAGAGATGGGCAGCTGACTCTCCTTTAATTTCTGCTTTTTTTTTCCTAGTTCAATTTCAGAAGCTGATTTTCAATGTATGAACATAATGGGAATTACATCAGGACAAACCAAAGGTCTTCCTAACCCAGTATCCCATCTCCAGCAGCAGCTGACACAGAGCAGGCACACAGCAAAGCTTGCCCAGATATTTTTCAGCCTCCAATGATTTTAACTCAGAAGTGTCCTGTGACAGGGGTCCACTGCATTTAATAAACTTGCATAATTTTTTCTTCCACATTTTTTTGCCTGTTGCCTTTAACATCCATTTAAATGCTTGGTTTTCCTTTGGATGCTGTAATTTCCCACCCTGTGCAGTGACTGGGACAGTTTTCTGGCAAGGAGATAGTAAGAACATGGCTTCAACCTCACTTTTATTTGGGAGCAGAGAATCTGCAAAGAATTACTGCAGCTATTTCTGCAGGGGGAAAGAAGCTGCACCTTCTCCCTAAGTCAGACCTGGCTACATTTTAAGAAATGAGCCTTTAACAGAGGGACAAAAGAAGACAACAGTGGAAAGGTGACTGTATTTACTAGTAAACCAAAGATCAGGTTACAGGTATAGAGCAAACAAAGAATTTAATATTAAACTCCAAAAACACGTGAAGGAAATTGCTTCAAAAGTTACCAGATGGCAACAGCTGTAACTTACTTTTCAGCAGTCCTGCCAAGAGCTGAGCTGAATGCAACACGGTGCAATATCATTTGTAGAAAAACACGAAACCAGAGAATTCCTGCCATAATTGTTCCATGATTCAGCAATTCACCCAGCTAAGTGCTCCCAGTCACACATAAACTCCAATAAATCTGAGCAGAGATTCACACACATGCCATATGTTAGGATGGATGCAGAACCCCAAGGGTCTCTGGAAAGCACACAACGCCTACGCAGAATTCAAGGAGGAAAAGAGTGAATACAAATGTGCAATATCTGTTTTTAAGAGGCAGGGCGTGGGGAGCAGGTTTTTTAAGTTCACAATTAACTTGCAGCAAGCAAATGCATCCCTCCTCTTCTTCCCCAGAGTTGCCATAAAGTCAGTGGAGCAGCTGCCTCATCCATGGGCAGAGACAAAACAGGAAACTTTGAAAACCAGACAGGTTAATCCCTCAGGTTTGTGTGACCAATACCTGAGGCCAACAGGGCAACGCTTTCCTCTCAACACACAGTGCTCTGCACTTGCTCGGGGTGCAGCTCTCAGAACCTGAGGCCAAACCCAAATCTGAGTTACACTTTGGAAATTAGGATTCCCCACTTTGGGCTCCTTTAAATCACTCTATTTACAGTGGCATCCTCACTGTTTAATACCTGCTTGGATTCACACGCTAGATGAGTTTTAGCTTAAGAGCTATTAATTCACACCTTTGTTCACACATAAAGGCTGATATAAGCCTTTGTGCATTTATGTACAAGATAAAGCAGTTAAAAAGAGTTCAGAATGTGCATAAAACTGCAGAGAGGGGTAGCAGATGATTTTAAATTCCTTCTTAATAATTACAATTAAGCATACAACTATATTATGATATACATTGTATTATTTCCCTGTTTTTCTCTTTCCTCAGTTTTTTACAAAAGCTTAAGGGGATAATTGTTCTTCAGTGCATGTATTAAACGTTACCAGTAGTTTGTTTTTGAGACTATTCATTCCCTACAGAGTCTTCAACACCAGATTTTTTTAAAAGCATATAAAATAATTATAAATTCCCCATGTAATTGAGTTCATTATAGCAATATTCTCAGCTGAGCTAGTCCACTGTTAGCCATCTTGCTTTTCATGTTTCAGGCTCTAAATTTTGTTTAAATTCTTTTTTGAGGGAAGGGGCAGCTTCTTTTTTTTCTCAGAGCACTTCATGGAATAAAAGATGAAGAAAGCACATTCATCATTAGCGACTGGTTTCAGAGAAAACATTCTAACTGCAAACCTCTGATAGTGATTCACACCTTCATATAGTAAGTGTAACTCTGCTAAGAACCAGTTTTATTTTTTTATTTCTCCTTTTCTCATCCCTTTACAAGTGGCCATGAGGCTCCCAGAGGATGCTGACCAACAACTTGAAAATCACTGCTGGTCCAAACCCCTGTTCTTGTTTTTTCAGACTCCCTACTACTTTCCCTGTTTTTTTCAGGACCCAAGCTCTGGTTACATCCTTAATTTCACTGACAACAGGAAAAAGGAGTATTCATTGCTCTCTTTGAAGAACCAGCATTTTTAAAGCTCTGTTGGAAATGCAACAACTTTCTTTTATTGATTACTAAGCCCAGCTACCAAATAAATACAGGGAAGAACATTCTGAATTAAAAATTGCCAGCCGTGCAAGCCTCTCAGCAGGAATTTTAGCAGAGACACACACAGTGAAGCCCAGGAAAGTGAGAGGTGCTATATAATGAGGACACTCTCAGTGGCCTTCAGATTGCAAGGTAAGACATTGGACTCTTGGCTATTTAGAAGCAATTAACCTTTTTTTTGTGAATACTGTGGCTGGTGTGACCTGTTCTTGCCGTGTTTCACACAGCTCTGAGGGGCACAGAGGATGGGCAGTGACCTGTCTTTAGCAGTATGTGGTCTCTAATACAACCTCTGAAAATATTATGCATTACCCTTTGTCCATATTTTCTTTTGTGAGAAATGGAAATGCAGATAAACACCAGACAGGGTCTGTAACCACCACAAGAGCACCAGGGCAGGGTCAGGAAAGGGAGTCAGCCTGCTGGGGCCACATCTCTGCCTCATTTAAATAAAGCAGCTGATCCCTCCAGCTATTATGACCTGACGTTATTCAGAATCTGCCAAAACAAAAAGAGGGAAATAATCCAAACTGGAAACAAAAGGCTAGATACAATCAGGCACCAAAGCTCTCATTTTTACCAAAAAGCACCTTTTAAGTCATACTCTAGACATAATCTAACTGCCACTCATCAGTCTACTGCTTTTTTGAATTCCCTACACATACAGAATCGTGTGAGATGGAAAAAAGAAAAAAAAAAGCAACATAGAGAAATAAAACAAAATCTGGGCTTTCATTCAAAGAGCTGCAGTTTAGGCAAACCTCTGGCCAAAGACATGATTTAGTTCTGACATTGTCATCCTGCCAGAAAGAAAGAGAAGCTAAAGGGCATAATATGGAGCCAGAGATTACTACTAAATTGACATTTCCTTGAATTAAGATGGATTAAATTTTTAAGCAGAAGAACTATTATTGCAATAGAACTGATAGAAAATATAACTCTCAAATTAGGCAGAGATTCCAGAATGATGGGACTGCTTGAACCAAATCTCAAGTGCAGGATTGTAACCATATTTGTGGAAATTTAGGCCATTTATGAAAACATTAGTTGATATTCTGATATATAATATATATAAGTAATATATCACTTCCTTTATCTACTAACCACTACCTTGTCACTCTGTCCATTTTCAGTCAGAGGTGGAGTACTTGTCAGGAATCAAAATTTTTTTATTATCTGTATCTCTGAAAACAAAAGAAAATGAAGGAATATTTCTACCTCAAAAGACCCTAAAAGACAAGGGAAAAATGGCATTTATGGGCATCATTAAGCACAAACATTTTGCCACCAGTGCTGAACAGGCCATCACTGACACAACATCAGTCTGTCCTTCTGCCTGTTGAAGAACAGTCACAGTGATGAGGGCACAAATAAATTCGCTTTATCTGCATGTTCAGAGAGTTATCTGGGCACAAGTTCTAAGATAAATGCATTTTGTGGTGTTCCAGGCACACAGAGCAGTATCATGGAAGGCTGAAGGACTATTAGACCAGACGTGCAGCATCTTGCTTCTTTCAAAGTGAAAGTTCCTCTTGACAACAGATATCCATTAACTTACTTTCAAGAGGAAAGCTCACTGAAAGCTGAGTTCTCTGGGTCAGATTTAAAACTGGATGTGGAACTGATGCATCTAAACATAAAATTCTAAGCCAGGAGTTTTTCATCCCGCTGATCCTGGAAGTGCCTGATTTCTCCAGGTGAATCTGCTCCTAAACTTCCATTCCGTCCTTTGAACACCCAGAACTGCTGTGATTCCAGTTCTGCACCTAAATCCCACATAAGCCCCATCAAATCACAAAACCAGGCTTTTTGCTTTGGCAAACCCACACAGAGGAGTCAAAATTCAGAAGCACCTCTAGAAGCACTCGAAAAAGCCAACAATTACTATTTTCTTCTAAAATGTGGTGACACATATGGTATGGCCATGTTTTCATGGATGAGGGCACCACCACTCTGCAGTTCCTAGGGGCAAAACAAAATGCCAAGCAGCTGAGATGACAGTAACACCCTAAAACAAAAATAATCAAAATGGTTTGTCATGGTTAGAAAAAAAAAAGACTAGTTTTTAGACTTTTTTATGGTTAATAGTTGAAAGGTTTTTATTCAACATAACTGAAACTAAAGTGTTTCTCTTTATATATATATATATATGTAAATACTATAGGGAATATGGTATTTCAATAACATGGAATAAAATGCCTCAGTATGTTTCTTTTGCAAACAATATGATTTATGTTTAGAAGTTATTCAAAAATAAAACCAGATTTTCAGTACTGACTCAATACTGAGTTGGGTTTTTTTCCTGCCATTCTCATTATCTGGTCCTTAAAGAACTATAGAAACGTTGTAGCTGTGAGAAGTGCCTTTAATTTATATTAGTGGGAAGAGTTTACTACAGCAAATATGATTTGAGTGTCTCAGACACTTTTAATGATCAGCTGTTTAGCTCAGAAGATTGACTGTGGCTGCAGGAGATTGCTCCTGCTCAACATTAATACCTCCTTCCTCTGCTCCTTCCCTGAATTCTCCACACACCCATCCATCTTTCACTTGCAGGGGAGCCTTATACTAATTACACTTCTCAGAGCATTAAGAAGATAGAGATGGATTTATTGAGTGAACAGGCTTCAGGAAGAAATGGCTGGGAATGTCTCAAACTTGTCGATTTTTTTCCAATTATTAAGAGTGTGGGATCAATTTGTTTCTCAGAATGTTAGTGCAGGTCAGAATTATCCCAAACACTTTGTAGGATGTTGTAATGTTGTTGTCATCCTCTTAAAAAAAAAAAAAAAAAAAAAAAAAAAAAGCAAAAAAAATTTTAATGGAGCAAAAATGGGTTTTAAAATGTAAATAAAAAATTTCAAAGCATAAATTAAAAATTGTGATAATAAAAAGCATGGAAAAACAATATCATAATAAAAAAAGCTTATTGTAACAAGTCTGACTGCCTTCAGCAAAGTACAAATGCAGCTAAAATGGAATTTTCCCATCTTAATTATACAGATTTAGAATTTTATTTATTTCTTATGCCCACTGAACAGAGAAGCACCACTGATTTATCTACCACTCTGCCCCTGTTTGTAATACTTGCACCACAGTATCTAAGTCCCATAAGCTTCCTAAAAAATCCTGATAATCTTTCTAAAAATTAAGTTATTATTCTCTTGGAAAATAAGCAACTTTTGTGATAGTGCTCTTTAAAACCTATTATATCACAAGTATGGGAATTATTTTATCCCTTGTGGGAAAATTATCCTCAGAAGTAGAACAATACCTTGAAAACTGTCTGACTATTTGACATTTCTCTTTTTTTTTTAACTTCAAAGCAGCCAAGTTTGGCACTCTTTGTGCTATAAACCTTAGCACCCAGGTCATGGAGCTGAGGTGACCAGAAAAGAAGATTCTGACAAATATGTGAAATAAAAAACATACTTTAAATGATCCCTTGATCCCTTCTCCAGAAGCAAAGCAAATCCAGTTGCAAACACATACGTAATCAAATACTTCTATGTATATAAATAGTTATATCTGGGTATCTGAACAGCAATCTGTCTGCTTGGGTAGCTGATCAGTTCACCTGAGGTTTAATATGGAAAGGGAAATGGAAAAGAAAAAAAAAGCTTCTATATTTACTAATGGTATTTGCAAACATCATCCCAACACATCAGAAATATAAAGTTAATTCAGACGTATTCAAAATCCAGTTTAATCTCTTTGAATCAGTTCATATTATTTGCTGTTTTATTGCCTAAAGTGGAATGTGTCACTTGTGTACTATTTACAGTCACCAGAAACTTGTCATATTTAGAAATATTAAAGTGTCCCGGAGCACATCTCTAATTGAATATTCTTTCTGATACTCAGGAATGATTAATGGGAGACCCCCAGCCACTCATTGCTGAATTGTACATTTCTAGGAGAACAAGAGGTTATGTTACCTTTATTTACACGATCAGGTTTTGTGTGGCAATCAAAATTTGACCTGAGAAATGGTCATTCTCTGGAGACAGGGCTTAACACCAGCAACAGAATGGTCAGTGGCCTGTCTGGGCAGCAAAATCATTAAAAGCACGCAAAAGCAAACCTGAATGCTGTTAAAAGGTACATTTTACACTCCTAGCATAACACAGCTGTGATATGCCAAGCTCAAAATGCCAAAAAATTTGAGGGAATCTTTGATAACAAGACATCACCTGGAGACTAAGGAAAGGTACCAAGATTAAAATATGGTACATCCTTTGTATATTTTGGCACCTCATTTCATCTCTGCCTTGTCCTCCCTTTGGGAGGGACAGCTGGTGTGACCTTCAGGTTTCCTCATCACTTGCCCTGGGCTCAGTTCCTGAGTTCTGCTGACAAAATGTGGGCTTCCTCAGTGGAGGTTTCATACAGAAATGACTCACAGTTAAATGTCACAGATAAAATGTTCTCTCACTATTTTCTAGCACAACACAAACATGGAAACCCTGTGGCTGGCACAGATCTTCCTGGACCTCAATATCTGGGCTTTTCTTCCTTACACTTTTATATCCTCATTTATAAGCTGCTGAGAAGGATGGTGCAGAAGGCGGCAGAGAGTCAGATCTTGTGTACTCTGGACTCTGTAATTCACAGCTTCATGTGTTCTTCAAAGGAAGAGTGTTTTGCACTCCTGCTCCTGTACTCAGGCAGGACATTTGTACCCTTTCTGTCACCCCTTTCTGCAAAACATATCAAAGCAAGGCTCTCCTGTAGAAGGAATGAATAAAAAAGGACCTGTAGGATGGGGATACTGAGATGTGCACACAGAATGAGTCTGATATAATAGAATCCCAGAATGGTTTGAGTTGGAAGGGACTTAAAGATCATCCAGTCCCACCCCTGCCATGGGCAGGGACACCTTCCACCAGCCCAGGTTGCTCCAAGCCCCGTCCAACCTGGCCTTGGACACTTCCAGAGATGGGGCAGCCACAGCTTCTCTGGGCAACCTGTGCCAGGGCCTCCCCACCCTCACAGGGAGGAATTTCCTTCCCAATATCCCATCTAACTCTTCCCTCTGACAGTTTGAAGCCATTCCCCTTTGTCCTGTCACTCCAGGCCCTTGTAAATAGTCTCTCTCCAACTTCACTTCAGAAATTAAAGAAAGTGAGAGGTTTGGTGCATTTTAAGAATTCATAGAGAGACTCCAGAAATCTTAATAACAGACATCATTTTGGGAATTCAAAAATGCCAGCCTTTACAAATAGTTTGCCACTGAGCCTAATTCCTTTTGGTTTACACCTTTCGATTTCTCCTCAAGTACTTTAAAATATTCCTGGTTACTTTTCTTGAGTTCATAATAAATGGGAAAGAAAGGACACTTAGATACTGACTTTCTAAGAACATTTTCCCTCTGTAAATGCATTACTGAGGTTATCAAATAAACATTTAAATTTATGCTCTTTCTCTTCAGAATTTTACTCAAGTCCTGGAAAGGAATTATTGTTTATGAACATCATTCAATGTGTGGAAAAAAAATTTAGACTTTTTCATTTGGTGAAGCCAAAAATAACACCACCATTAAGAGCCTTAAGGAGGTTAAGTAGCCTTCAAGTCTCACAACATTAAGATTTTAGGGAGCAATATGCATTTGACTGCCATGTATTTACAAAAATGTACAGCCATCTGCATTTGGTTTGTATAAATATCTCTGAACTCAAACTTTCCATTTCGCTGTGGAAATACCACAAAATGCAGTGGGTTTGTTTTGCTTTTGGGGGTTTGGGTTGGTTTTGTTGTTTTGGTTTGGGGTTTTTTTGCTGGATTTTTTGGCTTTGGTTTGTTGTTGTTTTTTTTTCTGAATTCTGGTACTTTCCATTCTCTACAAGTCCAAGGTGACATTGTCTGCAACTGCATAGTAAGCAATACTTTTTGCTGACAGAGTAGGTGAAAGAAGTTTATTTTTTCATTTATGGCATTTTGAAATTCTCTAGTAAATTGCTGATTAAAAAATTAGAGTAAAAAAAAGCTGGGGAACGATCAAAGGCTGACAGTAAATTCCTGATAATGCTGAGGAATAAGTCCACACTTTTTTATTCCCGTCCCCTTAACAAGGTACAGCAGGTAAATCTAGAATTATAATGCTATAAGCAATCCTGTTATTTTTTAGCCTGAAAAGCATTTAATCAAATCTAATTTAAACAATATTAGATATGTGTGGTAGCAAATTCTGAAAATTAATCTCCTCTCAAGATGCATTCTGCTCAGAGGTGTCAGATTAAAAAAATGCTCTGCTGAAGTATTTGAAAATCTTCTTTTAATTTAGATGTGTATTTGTTCCATTTGCCTGTTTTTGATCTAGGCTAGAATTGTTACATAAATACAATAAAATCTGCACTTCATCTTGTTGTGATCAGGGAACGTGTGTGTGTAAGAGAGACACAGAGAGAAATGGTCTTGATCCCCTTAGGCTAAAGTACACACTGCGGCCCTAACATTTATTAGGCCTTTATAATGTACTTTGCTGGATTTATTATCTCCACCTCCATCTACTTCTGCTTGAAGAGAACAGTCCTAAAATTGCCCTTAAAAGAAGACAATCATGATTCTTAAAATAGAACATCCTTTCACAGCAAATCAAAAGTGGAGAACAATAGTGAGGGGGCTGTCTTTCCAACCTTGCTGTGTGAAGTTTTCCTGCTGGAAGCTTTAAATGAAATAAAAATCAGCCTTTACAATGAGCTTTTGCAGATAATAGCGTTGGACAAGGACTTTGTTGGTTTGCCTCCTTTTAACTTGTCTCTTACTAGGCTAAATGAAGAAATAGCCTGATTGAGGGAGAACTAACTTTATCCAGGTTACAAGGCAGAGAACCACATCTGACAGCCACAGCAGAAGAAGGCAGTGACACAGAGCCTGAATTATTTTCTCAGCTCTCCATGTGGTCTCTTCTGGCTGAAGTGAATGTGTCCCTTTCTGGCACTCCTGTATGACTGAGCTGACTGGCAGGGAAAGAAGTGTGGGGCACTTTGGAACTTGCTTATTGTCATCACTGGGTTTTGTCCTCCAAGATTTCCCAGGGCTTAGCTGCAGAGTCCCAAATTCAGTGATGAAGTGGTGAACAAAAGGTCTGAGACTCTCTGAAAGAAGAAAAAAATAGCTACTCAGATGCAAGTCTACTGTTTACATCCCTAGGAATGTCAATCTAACAGTAGTTCTCCTCTGTAAAATGAAGTAAAAAAGTATTATTCAAATCAATTTTGTTTTTATGAGTGAAATTTATAAGAAATAATGGATTTTCTAGAGGCTCATTCTACATCCACTATCACTGTCTGTAATGCTGAAAGAAATAAAGTAACTAAGTGTCCACTCTTGGAAATGCTGGACTTCAAATGGTTTACCCTGAAGCTTCTCAAAATTTACATGGGTATTCTGAAAAACCTCTCAGAATAATTCTCTTGGTGACATGGTATGAGTCAGAAAGATCTGTGTCAAAACCAGAGGGTAAATATGCTACTAATATTGTGCTATTTCCACATTATTCTCTTCATTTGATTTATCTTTGATGCATGTGACAGAAAATTTGACTCAAAGATTAGTTTTGTTTCTTTCTTGCACTTTCCTCACGCACAACCACCCAAAAAAGTGTTATCCAGTTCTCTGCAGGAAAGTCGTACACAGTCCAAAATCTAACAGCACACAAAGATTCACAGGTCCCGGTTTTAGCCAGGAAATCTGCATTTCCATATCCCAGTGCACTGGGTAGGTCATGCTGTCCTGCATGACCTCGATTTTCTGTTTGTACTGCCCGGCCAGTGACCACAGGCTGTGTTGTGGCCTGAGTGTGGTCTCACCGTCCATGCACCCGGAGAGTCAGCACGCTGGGAGATCAGAAACACAAAAGAACCTCTCACATTATCACATCCCATTTCTCATCACCATCAAGTGAATCTTCAAACTAATTTGAAAACCTCCACGGGCCCTGCCTCTTCTAACAGAGGAGCTTTCTTAGGAATTCCAGCTCGGATTCACTCGTGGCCAGTGCAAACACACAGCAATGTCTGTGCATTAGGCAGCTCTTTTCATGCTGCTCATCTCTCCCATGGATGCTGCTCACCCATGATGTTATAGAACACCATCTTTTGGTTAACAAAGACAAACAAACTGAGGTCTTTAAGTGTCAGGGGAGTGGAGGGGCCATGACTGTCACCGAATCTTCACTTGCCACAGCCCATCAGAAAAATCAAAGGCTTGACTGCTATTAAAGCTGGCTTGGAACTGGTAATTTTGTTGACTTAGCAAAAGATCCAAGAGGTGAACTGACCTTTGAAGTCAAGCCTGGTCCTCTCTCCCTGAGCTGAGCAGCTAAAGAGTCAACAAAGAACGAGAGGAAAGGCCCAAGAGGTGAGGAAATAAGCAGAGGTGTCACATGCACACTGGTGGCCACATAAAACAAGTGCTTTTCTCTAAAGCACAGTCTAGTTCCAGCAGTAAAGTAGTGGAGGGGCTGCAAACCAGCATCCTAACACTTCCATGATATTATTCAGGGAAACTGGTGCATTTTTAGGCAGAAACACGTTTGGAAGGAGTAACTGCCATTGAGCCTAGACTTGCATATTGAAAATATATGAAGGTCCTCTGGAGAGTTCTGAGAGCTCTGCACAACAAGACTAAATGACATCTGGAGGCCCCACAAGCTGGTTTCTAGTGATTCAAACGCTGGCAAACTATTCCCCTTAGAATTAGCAGCAGAAGCTCTAGAATTTACAGTCATTTTCCTTTCAGGCTACAGACAAATTGAAAATCTGAAAACTCTTTTCCTCTCTCAAGAATTTCTCCTTAGAAATTCAAATGTCTTAGGAGAGGGTGAGACTAACAGCAGGATGGGATCTATACCTGTGTGTGACATTCCTGGTGAAAAATTCAGAGACAGAAAAGGAAAAGGTAACAATGGAGAGTGGGATTCAGACATTTAGGGGATCAGTATAGGGGCAGAAACCCTGGCTGTGCACAGGAGCCAATATAAATTTAATCATCAATTCCAAAGTCCATGGCTTTTATCCAATGTCTGTATCCCACCTAATTCCCAGATAAACACTCAGAGGTAATCAAATGCTTCATAAACCTCAAAGTCTGTCTCAGAACAGGAAATTCATTTGGAAGAAGTGTGTCTTGGTGCAGAGTGGCAGATGTGGCAGAAGACTGTTTTGTTAGCACAGGAAATTTCTAGAGCTTTACTACTTCCCTGCTCTACAGCACATATCTTTTGGTTCAATATAATGACCAAATTTGCATCCAAACAAGTTTGCATATTCTTGAATTTTCCATTTTGTCTCCAGTGTTACCATATTCCACTGAGGTCTCATCTTACACTGTGACACATTTATTACCAGATGATAATTGAAAAATAGAAGAAATGGCTTGGAGAGTAAATGGAAGAGAGGCAGATAATTTTAGGATTCAATTTTCTCTGCATTTTTTACTGGTAGGCATAGCATAATCCTGCAATAGAATCCAGTCAGAAGTTCTCTTCTGCACTTGTCACATTTCAGTGAGCTAACAGTGGCATGTCAAAACAGCTACAAATCAGGAAGACTTGTTTTTGCTGGAATTAACAACAGGACAACCAAAATTATGAAGAACAAATATAAAGAGAATGCAAAAAAATAATTGTTAAACAAGTAAAGGATTTCAATTATGCTTATTGCCACCTTAATTTGCTTTCCTTCCTGTGTAGCAAAACTCTTAATATCATATTATAGACTATTAATTCAACTGCTGTAATGAAATTAAATAGATTTCTATAATTTGCATGTTGGCAGAAAACCGTAGCATTAATATTGCCTGTCATTTGGCAAAGAGACAATAAAGACCAAATCTAGTTAAGAAAAATCAATAAAATCTTTATATGATAACAATGAACTATGTGAGCAAGACGCTGTGTGGATGGACCAGGGTGAACTCAGAGGAGTAGGGAACAGAGAGCAGAAACCCCACAATGTGTAGTGGGGTTGTCCTGCAATTCCCCAAAGACAACAGGTGAGAAAACCCATTTGCTCATTTCTGTGACAGTGAATTTCACAGCAAGCTCCATTTCACTACCTCTTTATTAAGATTTTGAAAGAATGCCTTAACTCTGCGTGCTACAGCAGAAGGATGTGTGCTCTGAGATGTGCAGCCCTGGAGGGCAGGAGACCCTCAGCAGGGATTTACCTGGGCCAGCCTGGGCTGCTCTGCGAGCTCAAGGGCACTCAGAATAAGTCACACAGTGTGCAAGAGCTCTCTAGAACCCTGGAGGGACAGGACAGGGGGAATGGCTTGTCAGAGAGTAGGGTTGGGTGGGATATTGGAAAGGAATTGTTCCCTGAGAGGGTGGTGAGGCCCTGGCACAGGTTGCCCAGAGAAGCTGTGGCTGCCCCATCCCTGGAAGTGTCCCAGGCCAGGTTGGACGGGGCTTGGAGCAACCTGGGCTAGTGGAAGGTGTCCCTGCCCATGGCAGGGGGTGGGACTGGATGAGTTTCAATGTTCCTTCCAACCCAGGCCATTCTCTGATTACTGATTTTATGTATTTCACTGTGCATATCCACTTCACATATGGACTCAAGGCACAGGCACTTTGATCATGGGATTCTGTGGCTTAGAAATGCAAAAATATTATCATTTCAAGGAAGAAAAGGTCATCATTTAGAAATCCGTCTTGGGCTGCTTGCCAACTATGTCTCATCCCAGAGTTCCCAAGGCTCATCTATTCTTCATTTGCTTTGCCTATAATTCTACCTATGATCTCTCTTGTAAACATTTAGGAGCAGACATTTCAGAAGCTTCATATTTTCTTTAACAAATGGTTTATATCATCCTTGTGAAGAGTGCTACATAACGATGCAACATCATACATTAATATTTAAAACTGAATGAAATAACACCTCAACAAGGATAATTTTTTCTCAGTTTGCTAGCTGTCTTAAATTTATTTGTGAAATGAATTAGAACAAGGAAACCATAGAGATAAAGTTTCCTTGCATTTTTATGAATAGACAGCAAATTCATTTTTAGAAGAAATATTTGCATAAATGTCATTTTTTTTCCTTCTGAAAGGGCACCTGTTTCCACAAATTATAATCTGAAGCTCATTAGATGATTAGATGTTCTGGAAATGTGATTTATAGGCCAGATCTCCCAATCAAGAGAGAAAAACAACACTGTATGAAATATATTCTTGAACAAAATTCAGCCGAATTGTAAAACACAGAAATTGAATATTCCATAATTGCTGTTACAAGCAAACACCACTTTCAAAGGCAGCATTGCAGAAGTAGTGAACAGAAATAAATTCAACAAATGGCAGCAAATGCAAATTGAGAACTGCAGGAGGTTTGGAGTTCACATCCTGCACCAGGCTATGACAAGTTGTACATCAGAGAGCCTGTGGTACCACGGTGCTGGAGCTGCCTTACTTTGCACCTGATTTGGAGCCACAGGGATTGTGCACAGTAAGGAATAATACTGTAAGGAATAATTCAAGTGTTGTAGGAGATACTCCCATGGCCAGCTGAGCCAAACCCAGACCTTGCCGTGGAGCACTGGCTGTTCCTGTGCTTTCCCTCTGCTGAGCTGGCAGAGACACGGAGCTTTTTTCCTGTGGTCACACCTGTGTTTGGTTTCACTCCACGTCCAAAAGGAGGGGCACACTCGTGCTCTGCCTTCTGTCACCTCCTAATTCCATCACATCTCGTTTTCTTGTTCTCCTGTCACAGCTCCCCCTGTTCCAGGACCTTTCCTGTGAAGGGTCTGACACTGTTTGCAGAGGTGCTGAGAGCACTTACAGTGATGGACACTTATTTTCAGAATGCAGACCTTCCAGAAATTTCTCGTCACCTTGTCACTCTTTAACCCATTCCCCTCAACCATTTGGATTTTTTTCCCTCTGATTATTTTTTAACACCAATTTCTCTTTTCATTTCCCTGAGGTTCCAGCAGGATCACTAAACCACAATTTACAGTTTCTGCAAACCCGAGGTACTTTCCTCCACTCTCACTCAGCTGCTTTGGGATTTGCAACTTATTGCCTCCTTTTTTATTTCCTTACAAAAAGCAATGTGTCCCTCAGATGATGGCCTACATAAACCAGATTTTTATAGACCTGGGGTCAGCATACAGCTTTTTAGAGGGCATTCAAATTTGGCTTGGAAGCTGAAATACTTGTATGCTTGATTTTTTTGAAAAAAAAAAAAGGAAAAAAAATCAGTCCTTATTTTGAAAAAAAAAAAATCAACTCAAATCAACAAGTATAGCCTAAGAAGTTCAGACAGCTTTGTGCCAAAAAAAAAAAAAAAAAAAAAAAATTAAAAGTCTCATCTAGCTTCTTTGCTTTTCAAAAACTGAGCAAAGATCTTGTAAGGAAGTTGACAAGATCTGCATGGATTGGAGAGTATCAAAGCCTGTAATATATTTTTATACTGTTGCTGCCCTTATCTATACAATTGTAAATTCCAGAAGTCTCAGCTACAGTCCTTGCCATGGTACAAACCAGTGGGACAGCCCCTGTCCCTTTGAAGCCACGGTCTCGCTGAATAAACCAGGTAAATCACAGAAAGGATACCCAGCATTAGGGTGATGAAATGGCTCATGCAATATCAGGCAACACTCCAGTGACAGAATCAAGGAAAAAACTGAGCTTACCTGAGTCCCACCCGGGTCAGTGCCCTGTTTGGTGGACAATCCCATCCTCACACCTTGTCCAGCCCCTGTGGATTCACCACTGCTTCACACACAGCTGTGACACACAGGGAGACCACAACGTCCATGCTCACTCCTCCGTGATATAACTGAAAATAAAGTAGATCCTTTACCTTAACATCGTGTTTAATGAGAGTTACACTTTAATAGGTCTGATATTAAGTGCCAAATGACAGCAATAAGATGTGACAAATGTGTTTTGAGTATGAGAGACAAGACTGTTCTATATGTCACCTGCATTACTGTTATGCACAAGGATGCAAATACTTGCTGACATGAGGTAACACATGGGTGATACTTAGTAAAATCATGTCAAGGTAAATTTGATTAAGTGAGAGTGACACAACCTGATTTATGGATTCCATTGACACACTATTTCTTTCCTGGCAGTGGCAATAATATTATTTATTTCTGTCAAATATAGCTTTCCACATTTACCACATTCTGTCTCTTGTATTAAATGGGTTCCATTATAATATTATTTATATGACATCAGTACCAAGAAGGCCAAGTTAGGTCTTCTCTGTGAGATGAATAGTAAAATACTCCTGCCAAGAATTGTTTATTGCTGAAATAGTCAAGTCAGGCAAAGGGAGGTTAAAACAAATGAATTTTCATGTTCTACAGTCAAAGACACACTGACATCTTCATGCATGATTTCTTCATCTTCTCAAGTAACTCTGGAGGACTTTTTCATCATGACTGACATGCAAGGTTCAATCTGCAGCTGATCTTGCTCTCTTTATTTTCCCACTCTTTGTATCAGCACTGATTTATCTCTCCTGCAGCCTCCTGATGTTTCCTCCACACAGTGTGGCACAGCCTGGCACTAATGCTGCCCAGCCTGGCAAAAACTCAGCTGGGCATGTTTTCCTATCACCAAATAAACCTGCTTCCAGATTCTGTTCCACTAGACAATTTTTAATGAGACCAAGCCATGTTGTAATGTACTTTATGTTTAAAATTACAAGCATGAGGAATAAATAATCAGTACTGAACAGGATCCTGAACACAGTGATAGAAGATTTCCACGTGAAGGGGACTCTGGAGGTCTCTAATCCTTCCACTCAAAGCAGGGCTAGCAAGGTCATGTTGCTCAGGTCATTGTACAGCCAAGTTCTGAATATCTCCAAGGATAAATATTCCTCTCTGAACTCCTGCTCTTACAATTTGAACCCATGACAGAAATCATAGTTTTGACCCATATTTGACTACCCTCATGACGATAAAATTTTACCTTGTATAATTGGAGTGTTCTGTAGTACAGCTTGTGCCCACTGTTTGTGAATCAGGGGAAGGAGAAAAGAAAACTGGAATGTCGGTTTTATTCCATAGGGAGCCTGTATCACATAACTCCACCTGGAAAACACAGACATAGGGCTAAAGAACATTATATCAGCCAAAAAGATGAAACAGATTTCAAAGTTCTAGCAAAAAAAAGAGGACATGGAGTTAAAGAAGAGGAAAGTAAAGGAGATCGAGCACCTCACTTTGCTGTGACAACATTGAGATAGTTAAAAATAAGAAGCTCCATCATTTGCCAAAAAATCTTACAGCCAGATTTGTTTCCCGCAGCAACAGTATCAATAAAAATCTATTTTAACCCTTTCTATATGGCATGGGGTGAACTAGTCATTTGGGTAGAAGGAATCATAGAATCATACAGTGATTGAATCATTTGGGTTGGAAAAGACCTCTGAGATCATCAAGTCCAAATTTTAACACCACACTGCCACGTGCACCACTAAACCACATCTGCACCCCTTTTAAACATCTCCAGGGATGGGGACTCCATCACTGCCCTGGGCAGCCTGTGTCAATGCCTGACCACCCTTTTAGTGAAGGAATTTTCCCAAGTATCCAACCTAAACCTCCCCTGGCAGAGCTTGAAGCCGTTTCCTCTCCTCCTGTCCCTTGTTCCCTGGGAGAAGAGCCTGAACCCCCCTGGTTCCCCCCTCCTGTCAGGGAGCTGCAGAGCCACAAGGTCCCCCCTGAGCCTCCTTTTCTCCAGGCTGAGCCCCCCCAGCTCCCTCAGCCCCTCCTGCTGCTCCGTTCCCTTCCCCAACTCCCTTCCCTGGACACACTCCAGCCTCTCCATGTCTTTCTTGTCATGAGGGGCCCAAAACTGAACCCAGGATTTGGAGGTGCCTCAGCAGTGCCAGCACAGGGACAGTCACTGCCCTGGTCCTGCTGCCACTATTGCTGGTACAGCCCAGGTGCCCTTGGCTTTCCTGCCCCCCTGGGCACACCTGGGCTTATGTTCAGCTGCTGTGAACTAACACCCCCAGATCCTTTTCCAGCTTTCCAGCCCCTCTGCCCCAGCCTGGAGCTGCAGGGGGTTGTGGTGACCCAAGGACAGGACTCAGCACTTGGACATGTTGAACCTCACCCCATGGGGCTCAGCCCATGGATCCAGCCTGTGCAGATCCCTCTGCAGAGCCTGGAGAGACGGGGCACAGGTAATCAAGTAAAGAAGTACTTACTTAGCCAGGTTCATTAAGGAGGAGAGGAAACTGAGAGATGACTAAATGCTGCTACAGCTCTGTCTAGCACCTTATTCCTGGGGATAAATAATGTAAGTAGGTTAGTTCAGTTCAGGTTGTTAACATAGCAGCTGACATTCTTGAGCTGGTGCACACCTTCCAATGAGGAGAAGTTCCCTCTTTTGGATGGAAGTGGACAGTAGAGAATAGACCAGAACTTTCAGATGTTCTCTCCATCCAGACCACCTTCTAGAGAGTGACTTGCTGAAGAGGAGTTTACCACTCTAGCAACTCTGCTGGCTTTCAGAGTGTGTGGTGGGACTCAGGAGCAATCATTAGCGAGAACCTCCAGAACAAAATTACAAAAATCACATGCCTTATATGTTCCCATGACACCCTGTGAGTGCCACACACGGAGCAAAGAGGAGCAGTAAATCTGTCCCATCACATTCATTGGAGACCTTTGCCCTTTTAAAAATAATGGATTTGGCAGGAAAGGCTGGCCACTGCTGCTTCACTTGCTATCAATATATTCTTAATAGGAATGACTAAACCAGCAGCTGAGCCCATCCCTACCACCACAGAGAACTGTGCAACACACCACCAATGAAAACCTGCTGTAAAAAATTTGGCAATACAGATTGTAAATAGGAGGTTTAGTGGCAGCTGTCAGATTACCTCTGTTGTAAAGTTGCTCCTTTAAATTTACAGCACTGCAATCACAAAAACTGTAATTAAAAGCCATGGAAATTACTGTTTGCATTTCTAATGCAACAGCAATTTCAAAACAATGTATCAATATGGAGCAACAAAGAAATTGTCTGTTTTCAAAACGGAGAAGAGATTTTGTTCTATGATACATATGTGTTTCCCAGCATGATTTTTCTTTTAATGACGCCTCATAGCAAAATAGTCCACTCTACTTACCGATCATGTTAAGCTGTTGCCATGGAAATGTGAAGACCCTACTGTACTCAGACGTTAACTCTTAAGGCACAGCTTTGCACTCTCTTTAATAGCAATTTTTGTTTAAAAAGAGAGCTCTTGGCAATGCAGAATTCGTTTATTTTCCAACTGTCTTGCACAATAGCTTTGTAAGGAATACAATGATTAGGGCTTGTTCCAGGGGTGTTGCAAAGAGCAGAACAGCCAGCCATACAAAAATATCCCCCCACATCATTTCCCTATGAATAGAGGATTATGAGAAAAGTGACAAACAGCTCCACAGACAATGTAAGGAGTACTTCATTAGCCAAGTTCATTAAGTAGGAGAGGAAATTGAGAGATGACTGAACACTGCTAACACCTTATTCCTAGGGGTAAAAAAAGGATTATATTTTCTCCTTTCCCCTCCACTTCTATAGTTTCTTTTAGAAACAAAGATCAAAGACAGAAGGAAACAACCATCTTAAAACCATTGCTTGTATTGTTTCTCTTGATCTTTTTCTTTTATTTTTAAGAGATTTTTGGTCATCAGGGCATTGAAACAAGAGCAGTGAATTCGAGAATTGGGTGCAGATCAGTTGTAAATAGCTGCCTTCAGTTTAGGGAAATCAGATACAACCTGGCTGTGATTCCAGCCACATCTGCTCCTGCCATAGTGCTGGCTACAGAGGTTGTGCAGCTCTGGCCCAGCTGACTGACACAGCTAAGAAACATATTTAGCCATGAGTCAGCATGGCAAGGGATTTTGGATGGTAGCTAAAGAAATCCCAACATTCAGACAAATTTTCTACTTAAATGACCAAAAATGACATAGTACTTTTATTTTTTCTGTAGCCTTCTTATATCCAGATGAGTATTTCTGAAGAAATAATTCTCATGCACGTGAATGCAACTAAAATGAGTTGCAGGGAAGTTAATTCCAGATGTCCAGTTACAGTCAGCTGGAGAACCATCTGACTCTCAAACACAGCCTTGTGAAGGTACAGCAAATGCATTCTGTTCTTGGTAAGACGTCCTGATCTTATAGGTAATATCATTATTATGAACAATGCCTCAGCAGGCATTTTCCTAAGCATTGCCAACATAAGAAAAATAGCCTTGCATTCCTGGCACCTTTAATCATTTTTAACACTTTTGTTTGCCTGTGGTTCTTTCTTGCCTTACAAAAAGCGAACACAATGCTCATATTGCTTCATTTAAACTTGCACTAACCAAAAACCCAGGTAATTCTGAAAAACATGTGTCAGCTTTGTGATTTATAATAGTGAATTACATGCTTACTGTATGTAGCAGGTATAAATCAGCATAGTAGGCCTCCTGATGCTCAGATAACTTGTTTTACAATCTTTATCTTCCTAAAGCTAAAGAAGTTGATTTAGATGGCTTTAAAAGCTTAAATGAAATACAGCCTATGTGTGTAGTTTCTAATAACACACATCAAATCTTTATCCATGGTAAGAAGACTAAATCTTGAGTCTACACCTTTTTCCTGTGATAAATGCATTGCATTTCTCTTCATTGGTGACAGACTGCAGGCCAGACCTCTTGCTTCCTGCAAAGAACCTCAAGTACTTGTGATTTGGTGTTGGATATCCCTAAAAAGCAGCAATATAGAGTAGGGTTGGCAGCTGCAGTGTGCCTTCACTATGATTGATGCCATCAATAGCCCAAACACAGCACTGGGGGCCAGGAACCCTCCTGTGCACTGTAAACCTGGATTTGTCACTAATTCTCTTTGAAGACAGAGGCAGGTGATGTGTGTGTCCTTACAGCCCCCCGAGCCAGGGAAGGGTCGATTACCTTGCACAAGTGCAGAGATGTTTTGATGACTAAATAATTGCCTCAATAAATGTCAAGTATCCTTAGAACACATCCCTACCCAGTGTTTATCAGCTGAAGATGACAAGCTTTAAAGTCACTCCCTGGAGAGACATCTAAATATGTCAGTGACTGTTGGCCCCATGCAAGCCCAGTGGAAAATCTGGTGACTGCTTTTTTTTAAATTATTTTTATCAGATATTTATATCACCCTGTTTATTCCTTTACTGTGTTTCATATGTATCTTCCTTCCTCTCTTCAAGACAAAAGAATGTGAATGTTCTTGCTTCCATTAAAGGCGAGTGACAGAAGCCCAGAAAGGCTGAATTACCTGTGCAGTCATTATGAAGTCTCATAAATCGGGGGCAGGAACTTAGATATTTAAAAATTAGTCCAATTTATCAATCAATTCTTAAATGTCATTCCTTTCCTGTGCTGTCATCTCCTGTAACCATCACAGAAGCACTTGACAAATATAAGAAGGCTACCACAGGAAGGATGAGACTGCATTTTAACATCCATCTTTACATCCAACTGATATCCACTGGAGCCAAGGATCAGAGCAGTAATAGGAGCTGGAAGATGCAATTAAGCTTTTCATCCGCTTTGCAACATTGTCAAAATCTGGCTCCTTAAACATGACTGTGAAAATAACTGATTTTTGCACTGTGAACTTTCATGATCGCTGAAAAATAAATCCAAATCACCTCATAGGTCGCTAAATAGGATCTTAGATTTATCTAAAAGTCCCATCCCACTTACATTTTATTTTAGCCTTCACCCCAGGGATGCCCAGCCCAGCCCTGCAGTGAATGATCAGGTGTTTGGCAGCATGTCTGCAGCTCCTGCTCGACCCAGGAGGGCTCTCTCCCTTCCCTCTCACTGGGATAAATGCCAACATCAGGATGTAGCTGGGAAAAACACACAGTCCATCAGCTGCAGCCTCTGGAAACTCTGGAGCCCTTGTGGCAGAGTCAACAGGTCATCCCAGGGATCAACTCCATGGGACATGTGTGGCTCCAACAACAGGGGTGATCCATGGCTCCCACCTGGGCTGCAGGAGGGACCAGGAGAAGTGGTGAGGGACAGCAATCAAGGGGTGATAAGAACAAGGGATGATGATATTCAGGCCACCCCTCAGTGAAAACTGTGTCATTTTCACTCAAAAAGTTCCTAGTAAAAGCAGAAACTTAATTGCTTAGCAAAAGGCCAAAATTATGATCTCAACTGAAAAAACCAGGAATGTTATTCATTAAAACATGTGATGTCCTTAAAATGTCATTAAAACAACAGAATCCCAAATAATAACCGTAGTATTTGATTCTGTCTGGGAGAAATAATAAAAAAATAAGGATTTTTATCAGACTCCTGTACTATCTTACAAAAAGGGTTATTTGTCACAGAGGATCCCCTAACATTCCAGTAGAAGTCATTGAAAATTCTGTGTGTATGAACAAGAAGACAACATAAATCCTTTTAAATATATTTAATTAACAAAAAAATAACCTACCCAAAAATCTCATTTTGAAAATAAACCCTGCAGGAACTCCAGCATACAAATCAATTACTACATATATTCCTTAAGAGTTAGTCTAGATGCCAAGTGAAAATCAATGTGATTATTTGACTTTACTATAGGACAACACCAGCTTTATGAAAGTGTTTGTCTTGTGTTCAACTGAAATTTTGATATTATTTGTACTTTCAGACTCAAAAGAGACAAACCAAATATATTTGAATAGGATCCCATTACAAAAATTAAACCAAAACTCAATGTAAATAAATGAAATTAAAGATACATAGTGTCATGCAATCCCAGAAGGGACCTCAGGTAGTGCAAATGAAAACTCACTGCATTGTTTTCTCCCTGCATGACTGAAAAAATGAACAACATCTATGTGAAAAAGTGTGAGATTTTCCCAGAATGAATAGGTAGCACATTTCCAACTTTTACCTCCTCATGTACAGCTCTCACTCAACTAGTGTTTATTTTGACTTAAAGGTCCTTTGGGTCAACTTTTTCAGAAGCAGAAAATACAGATATCATGATATAAGGACAAGACTTTGCATAATATTGGAGTACAGAGGTAAAACATTTTCATTTACATTTTCAGCATAAATGCAGGTCTCTCAAGTCAAAGGCCTGGAGAGATATTTAGGACGTTTTATTTTAGGGAGAAGGTGCAGAATGTATTTCCAAGGAATATTAAAATTGAGGATTTTGTGGAAAGGACATAATTAAGCACACTCGCAGTAAGATAATGTGGAATGAAAAGCAGAAGGGTTCATATATCTACAGGATTTTCCAACAAAGAAAAATATATTTCAAATGTAATGCAGGTGACTGATGCAGACATGCCTTTATCCTCACCTGCACTTATCAGCTGCCAACATTTCAAATTGCATTGCTCTCACTGGAGTGAAACTTCCCCTGTTCTTATACTGACTGGAGCTTATCTGCAGCACCAGGACATAATGGGTCTGCTTGAAAGATGCAGATCCTCCTTTAGCACTTAATTCCGTTGGATTTAAGTCAAACCCTTAGGGTGAGCACCTGTTTTTAACAGGCTCATCAAGGATGAAACACCCCTTTAGCATCAGCAGCCCGATACCTGAACGGTGCAAAAGGCTGAATTTTCAAGTGGCTTTTGGGGAGAATTGACCATAGCAGGTAACTTCTGAATGGAGGGGAACGTGCTCTGCACATTTCAGGACTCAGTGCAATCTTCAGGCTCCCAACACCTCAGGCAAAAGTGAGGGGTAAATTAGCTCCTGAGCAGCTTCCCCTTCAGCAGGAGACCCACTCCAAAGCCCTCGCCCATTAAATACCCTTCCAGGTCAGGAGAGCAAGGAGCTGGTTAAGAACCAGCCCCCTGTTGCCTGAACTGTACTTTACTGGGATTCTGCTTTTAGTTTTTCATGCTGTGATTATTGAGAGGCCGTGTGAGATGGCAGTGCCTCTGCTTCAAAATCCAGCCACTTTTTGTGATGTCCAGGCTGCAGCCTGCAGGCAGGTCCACAGGGGTCATAAGTGGCAGAAGCACTCATCCTATCCCAAAGAGCTGAGTTCCCTGGGAAAGGCATCAGCTACTGTCTGTCTTTTGTACTTGGAAGCAGAGGAAGCACTTTGAATATGTAGCTTGGGCTCAGGATTTCATAGCCAGTTTACACAGAACTTCCAAGTACAGCAGGGCTTAGTTTGTTCATCATTCCCTCATCTCCTTGGCATCTGGAAAATGCAAATCCAGGCAATGTGTCTCTGCCACTGACCTCAGTTCAAGAGTACCTGGGGTAAGTTTCCCGGAGCTGATATCATATGCCAGCAAGCAATACTTATGTTGTGTAGTTGCTACAGAGAGGTAATGGCTGTGCTTTGACACACAATGGATAAAAGAATTTCCACAATTGCAAATCAGAATTATTCAAAGATATAAAATACAGTGGATTTCTCTGTTTTAATTCAGGCATACAGCCTTTTCTCTGCTCGCTCTCTACAGCACTCCAGCTAGAACTGTATAACACTGGAGCTGAAGGCAGCACTTAATCACAGGAACACAGCAAAACTGTCTCAAACAACACAAGTAATTGCCCATTTCATATGGCAAACAATAATGGGTACAATGGCCCACCTTCCTCCCTGCTTTTAACCTGGCCAAGAACTGTACCTGCAGAATGAACAGGCATTTCCCATGTATTTGCCTTTTTGCCCTAGTTTGATTGATGTAATGCATCCTTCTCTTTCCTTCTGTTGCAGTAAAATGTTGCAAGATTACATCAAGGCTGATGCACTCTCAGTCCATCAGAGCAGATTTCTGCATAAAACTTCCCTGACAATACCTTGTTTGTCCTCTCTGCAAACTTGCAGTGTTGGAAGTGTCAGCACAGGCAATTAAAGTTTAATTATTCACTCAATCTATTAGGACGAAATTCAGGTTAGTGCAGAGGATCTGCACAAGACTCCCTGTGCAGTTTCAGCACATCACAAGGGAGGCTGCTCAGGTAGGAGTGGATTTGACCAGGTAAACCTACCCAGTCCAGAGGCTTTCTGGACAAAGGAAGCTACAGTTGTTTTGCCTGCATTTCTAATGGCTAAAGACTATTTATTCTGGAACAGATGATCCAGTGCATGGAATGGGGCATCACTGACCACAAGGAAACCTCCATGTAAGTCAAATGGTCAAAAGCTCACATGGCTGGGAACTCAGACTGCTGACAGAAAATATCTGTCCCTGCCCTCAAAAATATCCTTCCTGCCCTCAAAGGTATTCTTTTTCCTTCCACAGTCTCTTAAAGGCAACTTCCATAACCTTTTCCTCACCACCAAACTTCAGTCAGACTTGATTTCCCAACACTAATGAGGATATCCTGATTTCAACAACAGCAGCAAAAAACCTCTGAGATTTTGATAAAAACAGACATGTTTCTTCTCCTGAGATTCCCACCAGTCTCTAGCTGGTCTTTTGGAGAGCTCCTCTTTCCTTACAGCTGATTTTTGACAGCTTGCTCTGTTATCCTCTCAATAGTGCTGCAGATAGTGCTTCCAGACAGTGCTGCAGAGTGGACTGAGGGTCTGTTACCAATCTGCTAAAAATAGAAATATTTCCCAAGTCATGCTGCTCTCAGAAATGTCTGACAGATAACGTAGCAGTGGGTTGAGCACTGTCTGTATGACTTCAGGCCTGATGGCCATTTTATTTCATGAGCCTGAAACTGTTGCATTTCTGTGAAAGTCAGTGGAATTGCATCAGCATCAAACCAGTGCAATGGAGTGGTGAATTACAGTTAAATTCAATCTGTAGGAGATGGAGAGTGACTACAACAACTCCTAACACTCTTGTAAGACCCTCTGAACACCATCATTTATTATTTCTCCGACTTTGTCATCTCCCCTCAGATACATTTGCCATGATGTTCCCCAAAGATAATGACCAACTGTTACAGGATTAGATTCTACAAAAACGTGGTGGTAGGAACAGGGAAAGCCTCTGTGTGATCCAGTAGATCAGCTGGGATAGATCAGCTCGCTGGATGGAGCAAGCAGATGGTTCTACCATGATGCACAGAGGTTTCACCTTGGTATTTAATGAGTCTACACTCATCCATATAAATTTGGTACCTTTCACACTCGAATAGCAAAATATCCTTGTTATAGCAAAGTTGACTATCAATAAAACATACAGGAGGTGTTTCAATTAGAACTGATCAGCAGTGCCCCTCAGTAATCTCTGTTTCTAACTCTGACTTCATGTGCTGCAATGGCTGCAGTATAAGGGCAATGGGAAAGGCAATAAAAATAACATATAGGTTTCAAATGACATGTGCTACAGGTAATATCTCAGGTCATCACAGCTGAAAAAAATGTTTTGAAATTAAATATATTTCATGATCGACCTTTTATTGTCATAAATGGCTTTGCTTTGATTCTGTGCTGTATAAGTATTTCATATGTCACATTTCATACCTGTAGATTTTTTTGTGCTATTATGGAGTTTTCCTGTGTGGTTGTATACAACAATAATTATTTTGTGGCAAGTAATAACATTAAAGCAAAGAACTAAGAAGTAGTTTAGACCTACCCCCAGCAACTCTGCAACAATTCTTGGCTATTCATACAATAGCAGGCATGTTTTGTTTGAGTACTGAACCCAAAGCAAGACATGATAGAAACAATTTCTGGTCTTGATCCTGTTTGACCACATCAGAATGGATTTCAACTTACTATGCTAAAAAGGAAGCATGTGGTATGTTCAGCTTAGAAATACATGCACACACAAACAAGGAAATGCAGTTTCTGGTGTGCCCAGTAGCTGGTGGGCCTGGCTTTACCTTGGTGAATTTGTGAAAATTATTAAGGACTAAATCTGAAAAATACCCACTGAATCTTACTCTCTCTCTTGGAAGTTTGAAACATTCAACACTGACAGTCTAACTGATGTGGTCCTGATAATTAAGAGTTAAAGGTCTCAAGCTGAGCGTCAGAAATAACAATATTTAACTTGAAGCAGGTACTTGAAAATGTGCCTGTTGGCCTCCCGGATTCATTAGACCTTTAAGTGAGGGGTATGAAAATTGCACCTAGGCTTCCTGCACAAATCTTCAGAACATTCCAGGACATTTCTAGCTGTAAACAACAAACTCAGGACATTTCTAGCTGTAAACAACAAACTCATACAATGTAATTTTACTGGCACACCAGGGTGCCTTGTATCCTTTCCTGATAATATTGCTCCTTGCCTTTAAAAATAAACAGAAAACAAATATAAAAGTGTTGAATAAACATGAAAACAAAGATTAATTTCAGGATTCTCTGACTTTCTGTCAAAACTGTATTCACACATATTCAAATATCATCTGATAAATAACTTAACTGGAAATTAACAACAACAAAAAACAAAAGGAATGGGGAAAATAAAGATACCTGGAAAGATTTCAGCAAAGATCTAACTCTTGGAGTGTTTCCAAGCAGCAGCCTTGATTTTGATTAATATTATAATACAGCCTGCTAAAACAGCACCTCATAAATATCCATGAAGCAGTTTATTAGAGATGGTTGTAAATACTTAAAATCTTGTCTTGCAACACATCAGATTTCAGGGAAAAAAGGCAGCTGAGAACATCAAAAGGTGAAAATAGAAGAATTCTTAGAAGATGTTTTCTTCCTCTTAAATATTACAATATATTGGTCAAAAAAACCCCATTATCCTGGAGAGTGGAAATACTACTGGAAAATGTGTGGGTTGCACAAATAGTGGAGATTTTGAGAGAGAGACAGAGGCTGCTGAGGACAAAGAAAACCAGAAAAATATGAGCTGGAGAATACATGAAAATTACTCTTACTACAGCCTTCTATTTTCTTATTTCAAAACCAAAACAAAATAAGTACTTGCAAGAAAATGAAGTTGGTATGCACGTAAGAAGAGGGTGGAAACCAGAGAGCTGAGAAAGGAACCAGCGAAATATTGGGGCATAAGCAATTTCCTTTTGCAATCCCTTAATCTTGTAAGTCTGTTTTTACACACAACACCTTGCAATTGTAGAGTAAAACAACCTTAATTTAAGCTCTGTTATACCTGAAGTGTTAGTCATCTATCCTCCAAGTTCTTGTCTTACATCAAGTGTTGTGTTCATAGTCAAGGCTGTTCCAGGTACCACTTTCGCTGTTTTCCGATATTCTCCTTCCTTTACAATGGATTTTGGCTCACAAAGTCTGTAAGGCAGAAAACTGAGGGTGGGGAGCAACAGGGAGGAGAACAACAGTCTAAAATGTGGCACTAACGTGGTGTCACAGTCATGTCGTCCTTTGAGGGTTTGAAATCATTGATCTGCTGGATTCTGGGCAGGATCACAACAGGAATGCTCAGGATAGAGCAATCCTGCAGGAAATGAGCTCTGAGCACAGACTGAAACATCTGTCTTGGGGGAATTGTTATAAATGGGAAATGGAACAAGCCATGACTGACCACAGACAAGCTCCTACAGGAAGGGCAAGATGTGATTGCTGTTCAAGGTCAGCTCCTGTCCGAGCTGCTCCCTGTGGATGGGCTGGAGTCACAGTGCACATTCAGCAGTGTCAGCCCAACAGTTTCCTTTCAATTCCCACTCCCTTTGCTGTGATAAGAATTTCACATGTAACCAGCCCAGTGCTGCAAGTCCCCTGTTTTCCTGACTCTGTGTGGCAGATCCAGGCCCCCAGACAGTGCCTGGTTCTCCCTGCCTGCAGCCACGAGACGTGGGAACATGATGTGACACGAGGGGGTGTGTTCATCCCCCTGAATCCACACTGGGGCTTCATATGCCCCTGGGAAGGAGTGAAATAAAAGAACGCTAGAGGAAAATGATAGCGTGCTTACTCTGCCTTCCTTCTCACTTTCCAGTTTAGCAAGTCCCTGTGAAACCATTTGTCATATGTTACCAACTCCCAGTGCTGCCAGGGCAGAGCTGCTGTTATGAAGGAAAGATTGCACAAAGAAGGATGCTTTCTCCTCACACACAAAGTTCTGACTTGGCAACAGTGCCAATTTTGATCATGGCATTGCAGCTCAGAAGGCAGATGCTATCACTCTTCACTCTGTGCTATGTGCTGCACAGCACACTCCCATCTCCCTTCCTCTGTGCAAACCTGGAGCAGTTTGAAAGACTTTTTTCTGCTTCGTTGTCATTTAGAACATGTTTGTGTCCAACATTCAGCCTTAAAGGCAAAAGGCACACGTTTAAAGGTTTAAAATTCTGCAAAACAAGAATTTTGGTGAGAGTTAGGATGCAGGTCAGTCATAGAAAGCAAAAAGCTAAATACTGATAACAGACAACAGGAAGATGAAACAAAGACATGGAAAGGAATAGCACATGCTACCACAGGAACAATTTATTATTTTTTAGAAATATTATAAACTTTAGCAGCATTCTCATTGCGAGGTCATCACTGGGATCCATGATGCTTCTGGAAGTGACTTTATGCCCACTAAATTGCTGAAATTAGTGTTAGGCACAGCCTTTTTGTGAAAGCATTAGTGATTCATAGTGTAGTGGACTGGAACCTATTTTTGTGCCTCAACATCATACATACCTTCGATCCAACTATAAACTTTATCTTTGACTTTTAAACCTTGAGTCTTCAGGCCCAAAGGTGCATAACCACCTTCTTAGAAATCCAGAACTCCTCATTTCTGGGCAGCACCTTGGCAGTGCTTTGTCTCATAGTACAAACGATCACAAACCGAAAGAACATTATTTACTTGCTTTCAGATTCTATGGGTACAAATAGATTAATGGACTATTTACAGTATGATTCCCCATATGACAATAATAAATACCTCTGTAATTAACTAATTAATTATGTGTCATAACTACACTGTTTTTCATAAATGGCACAGTAACCATTTGAGAGTGTTGAAACACATGTTTGCTTCCCCCTCCTCTGCCCTTTTTTTTAATGCTGCACTTTTTCCATTCAGATAAAAATGTAAGTATTTTTCCAACTTGTCAAATTTCAGGCTACTCCATTTCCAGGTGAAGTCTCCTTCAATACTAATAAAAATCCCTCAGGGAGATGAGCAGTAACTGAACACATCAGCTAAAGAGAAAAGATGCACTACAAAACTGTGCTTGCTCACTGTGGATGTGCAAGGAAATCATATGCTGCTCTCCTGCTTCCCCACAAATGTTATTTCCTATTGAACTGTATGATGCAGCTCTTCTCCCACCCTACTCTCTTCCCCCAGGAGCAATCATTTATTTTCAGCAGTACAGCTCCTTTGATTGAGGTATTTTTCTCCTGCTCATCGCTGAGTGTGCTTCCTATAAGCTGGTAGACTCTCCCTCTGTTAGAAAGGGAAAGTAAGGAAGAGGTAATTTCTTACCTGGATAGATGACACACCCTTCTAACAGAATATTTAATATAGAAACACAACATGAACTACCATTTATTGCAGAAGGAAATCCCAGAAGAATAAATTCTAAGCAACCACAGCAACCTTTTTTTAAAAAACTTAAAGGACCAAAACCACAGAAATGATACTACAAGTTCTCTATGGTCCCAGTCCTACATGTGCCACCAACACCTAATAAGTGCCATTTCACTGAACCCAAAAGATTTAAATTTTCAGAGATGTAACCAGGGCTGGTACAAACTCTGTTTTGGCAAGCTCAGGAGCTCTGTGATAGTCTGAATATTTCATTGAAAAATTACTTTGAAAATACTGGGGTTGTAAAGAGTCAACCCCTGTAAAAGTCCAGCCACTTATTCAACTTTTAAACAAAAAAAATTTAGCTAAATTGTTAAAACACTAAAGTTTGACAGTTCTGTTGGGAAACAGAAGCCCATTATAGCTTACCCTTAAGGTCGAGAAATTCAGACTCTGAGGCAGCAAGTTAGGAAATGGTTTCTAAAGCTGAGTCCCCTTGGGGAATTGTTCTGCTACCAGCTACTTCCCATTTGACTCAGAGACTGCAAATTGAAGCCCTTTCATTCATAAAGCTGTGATACAACTACATGTAAAAAGAGAGAATTTTTCTCCAGCAGTTCCTATGAGTCAGAAACACGGTGTTTTTTAAAAAATGTCAATGCTGCTTTAAGATAATTGGTGTGATATGAAATAGAGATGAACAATTTTAGGATGCACACCACAGAAGTGCACTCCTGCCATAGAAGCTCCACTTTAGCTCTTGGCACGTGGCTTGAGGGGCATTCATGGCTCTGTGCTGGGAACCTTCAACAATGTGAGGGGTTTTTCTTATCCCTATCTCTTAAAATTAGGATTGGACATTTAATAAGGTCCTGTTCCAATGTTACTCAGCCAGGTTTATTTCCCAGCAGTAAGCATCATTCCTGCAGCATAGGTAGGAAGATCTGAGACTTTCTGTGGTAAAACACACAGGACTGGATATGACTAATGAGATAATATTTAGCTAAAAGCCACCCAAGCCTTAAAAAGTTTTCACCATCCACAAATACGTCTCATTCACAGCTTTACAAGACTGTGGGATATTTATTTAGCTGTTGCTCAGTATAGCAACCAAAGAATGGTCTGTTGTGATGGAAATCAGCTCCTAAATCCATTGTGCTTTGCGTGTGGTTGCACAGGAAGCCCAGCCAAGGGCAGGATGTTCACCTGTGCTGTGGTTTGTGTACCTACATAAGGCCTTGTGAGAGTGTCCAAGTATCCATTACTTATACAACATTACTCTACTTTTTAGTGGTCAAAAAGTTTCTGTGTTTTTATTTCACCTAAATGAGGAATTTGCATCTTTTAGAATCATTAGAGAGTAGACATTTGCGGGCATTTTAAATACAAATTCTTGTATTTAAAATAAATCCACATCCAGAAGATTCTGTCTGAAATTCGTGCCAAGTATTTGAATATTAAGACTGTAACATTGTAAGGTTTATTATATAAATGAGAAGTCTTAATAATTTTAATCTCTATGGGTAGTTACATAGCACAGCCTTTATAACACACAGCCTCCTGTGCTCTGGCAGTTTTGCAGGAGGTACATCTAAAACCCAGCATCCTTTCCCTTACTTAAAGCAAAGAAAAACTGCTCCCAGCTAGAGAACTCTGTCTTGAAAAACAGAGAAGGGCAAGAGTCCTCCCTGCCACGTAGGACAGTTTGCTAGAAGCAGGATTAAAACCTTTTAATCAGGTTTAGATTGTCCCAACCCAGTCAGGTCAGTAATGGCAATATCTTCAGAGGGAGATCAAACAAGGAGATGAATTTTCATCACAATAACTATATGTCCTGCAGATACAACAAGAACTTCTCTTTCACATGTGGTTGCTTAGTATTTATTTCAAAGAATTAAAATTAGAACTGGAATAATAGTTAACAATACGTTCCCTTTTCCTAAGAAAATATATTCAAGGTGAGAGTTTTGGACACGGCAGCTGATTCCTCAGGATGTGAGGAAACCTTTCAGAAAAGTATCTTTACTGGAGAGCAGAAACAACTCAGTGAATCTTGGTATGGGAGGAGTTAACTGGGGCTTTTAGAGCATTGTAATCTAACAGACTGTTAAACAGTGAGAGGGAATTAAGTGACCTGAAAATGGCATAACTAATTGCAGAGTCTTGAAAAAATAACGGTAACGTGGAGGTTCATGAAATGTGTATGAACTGTATCACATATTCATGCCCTATTACTGTGAATTCTGAAGTGTCTTACTGTTCAAGATAATAGGCCTTGATTCAATTCAGTCTGATGTAGGATGAATTTCATGTGCTAATTAGTAAAGCATTTCTTAATGATTAGGAAAAAGTAGATAACATCTGATTGAAAACCTAACTGTCAGAGATAAAACAACGATACAACTCAGGGTGGAAGGAATGCCAGTCAGGCTGAATTCAGGTGTCTTAATTATGATAATTAATGATTGTATTCCCTATATAAATGAACTCAACCAACATGAAAAGCATATTGTAATTAAAGTGCTTTTGAAAAGCAACATTTAAACAAATGCCATTGGTAATATTAATTACTTTTCTCATTTTCCATTTCACATTTGATTGCATTGGTTCACTAAGGAGCTAATAAGGGAAGACTTTGAACTACTACAGTTCCTGCTGAAGTAAGAACTTCTCTCTCTGCAGACGGAGGGCTCAAAAGACACTGCACCTTTATCACTGATCTATCACTAATCAGTGATCTTTCTCACATAATGAAAATATACTCTTCATTATCAATTGCCGCATCATGTTTTCCACCCCCAGTATGCTGTATTAATGGATTTTCTCTCAGACAAAAGCCAAACTACAAGTGAATGTGGCTTTGGAGACACCAGAAGAAACAGCAGCTTAAAGAAAATGCTTTTTGGGGCTAGATCTGTTCAGGGAATGGAATTTGTTTCCTAAAAGAGATCAGAGTTTTGCTTTCCTTTTTTAACTATTAAATTGATTGCACTGAAATGAAACGAGTTTGTTTGTGATTTGGTTTTGGTTTGGGTTTGTTTGGGTTTTTTTTTTCTAAAGAACCAACACATTCCCAGAGAAAGCTTGATTTCATTCACAGTAATGGAAGAGGTCTTTAGAAAAACACAATGTTTTGGGTGCCCCAGGCTTGTTTGCCATCAGCTCTGTGACAATACCTACTTGTCCACAGGATTCTCGCTGCTCTGAAACACAGGGTGCATTTAGACATCTCTGTATGATGTTTATACTGACCTTACCATGTAGAGACCCTGCCAAATCTGCACAGGAAAACATATATGCACATATCAAAATTATATTTTTGGTAAGGCAGGTAAGAGGTATATCAACATGATCTTGTCATTTGCACTTGCTACAGTGGGAAAAATGCTTTGTAACAGGACTTCTCAAAGAAGTGGAAAGTCAGTGTACCAAGAGTAATTTAGTCTGATAATAATATGGTAAGCACAGAATATCTCCCCTGGAAGCCAATCCCGTACTGATTACAATTCTATGTAGGAGATAAAACATAAGTTAGCAAAAGTTTCGCAGCTGCAGACCGAAGTGACAAAACAGAAGAACAAAGAGATCAGTGATAATGGGTAAAATCCCGGCCTCAGTAGGGTCAAGAGCAAACTCCCATTGATTTTAATGATGCTTGATATTTCTAATTCATCACCTTTGAAGTGACAAATATACAAACACCAGTCAGTAGAGAGAAGTGGCCTGCAAAATCACACCTCCACAAATGTGGGGGGTTTGCTGTGTGTAGTCAACCACTCGAGAAATTTGCCAGCAGGCTTTGAATGTATACTTTGAAGTGATTCAATTCTATTAAAGTGTAGCTTGCTCATTTCATATTTTTGAGCTTCTTATAAAAGCCATCTGTAGTTATTCTTCCAGTCAGAATAACCATTTGCAGTAATGGAAAAATGAATTATCTAGGGAGAGCCTGGAAATGTCACTGTTATGGATAAATACTGTGTGTTCCTTCTCCCTTCCTCTTCTCTCTACTGCCCTTTGCCATTCTCTTTTTTAAAACCTGCTTCAGTGACTGGATCTCACCTTGTTTTCAAATACTGAGCCACAAGAACCCCATGAGCTGATACTACCAGCAAGAGTAGCCCAACAGAGTTTAGACTCATTGATGTAACTGCTGGCTCTGCATTAACCTGTATGTTTTTATAAAAGAAGGACTTCAAGGAGCAGTGTATTCAACACGAAGAGACAGTTTGAAAAGTCCCATTTTGTCTATCAAGTTCTCTGTTTTTCATTACTCAAACTCCCACGCAACTTCTCCTGTGCTCATCTGGACAGCTTGCATCCCCACTGGTACCCACAGTACTGTTTCTAACTCACCCTCTCCTACTTTTCCAGCACAATGGATGAAAATTCAATTCCATTGATAGCTAGGGTAGCACTCCTGTCAACTTCCACAAGGCTGAAGTTGTGCTTAATAGGCACCAGCAGAGTATGAGTCTTTCCTGGAACTACTTGTGCTGTGATTTCAGGTAAAGGATTCACAGAGCTTTTACATCTGAGGAACTCCAAGCACTTATTTGCCTTCTGGCCACAAGCCTGGACTCTGACAAACAAGCAGCACACCATCGTGTGGGACAGGGTGGCCACCACAAGAAATGCTCACTTGGTGTTCAGAGGTGTGTGAGACCAGGACTCCACAGCACCATGCTGTTGTCATGAACCTTATGTGCTTCTCACTCCCACAGATCCTTCTATAATTTATCACTGGAGTGGTTAAAACCAAACCAAACCAAGTCAAACACAAATGTACACACAGGTTAGAAGTGAATCCTTTCAGAGAAATTTGCTTTCTATGTAGGAATTTTTTTTTACTTGCTTCTTTGATTCAATTTTTCTTTTCTTTCTTTTTTTTTTTCTGCTCTCAAGATTCATTTATGCTGAGAGTTATGCAGAGATTTAAATGAAGACAATTAAGGGCAAACTAAAGTTACTCACAGCACCATGGAGCAGGTTGTGAACTCCTAAATGAGACACTTTTAACCATGACCTGAGGCCACGGCGTCGTCCCAGCTGCCTTCACTGCAGGGAACACCTTTCCTCACCTCTGTTTTGAGGAGGCTTTTATATTTAGCATGAATATAACAAAAGTTTTACATGAGGACACTGCACAGCTCATAACAAAGGGGCAGACAAGAAAACATATCTGACAAAGATTCATTTTCACTTTTAGCTCCATGCCTTTGAAACAATCTTTTCCCTCCTCTCCAAGCAGGCTGCTGTTGGCCCACAGGTTGAGTGCTCATTGAGGGTTATTAGCATTCCTTGTTTGCAGACTGTATCCCATTTGTATGGTACAAACTATTGTAAGTTTATTTCCTAATCCAGTGGTTACCAATTAAATACCACCCGAGACTCAACATTTAATCAACCTTTGCCTTTTTTTCATAAATCCTATAAAATAATTGAAGTTCATCAAGGATTTGAATTTTAGAAGTGCTTCAGTGCCTGCAAAAGCACAAATGCCAATCTTACTGTTCACACCAACTTCCAGAGCTCAAAACAATTGAAAAGACAATTAATCATGATGGATGCATTGAAAAGAAAAAAAAAAAAAGAAACTGGAGGAGCTTTTGTAGGTTATTATCTTGATTTACAGATTTAGCATGCTCTGTCTTTGAAAGTGGAGTGTTCTCTGCCCTTTCCTCTACCCTTGTCCAAGGTGAATTACTTTGTGAAGCGAGCAGATCCAAGGAGAGGAAAGAATCTGAACTCTGGTACTCTGGTGTGCAATCGAGACTACCTCTGTATATCTTTTCCTTCCTGTTATTGTATGAACACTGGGATAAATCTCTGGAATTTTTTGACTTGTAAAAGAAGATGCTTGCATGAGTTACACCCAGTGACTAACAGCAGTATGCACACACCTTGTGGAAGGTGGCACTAAGGCACAGCGTTGGGCAGCCTTTGGCTCTCACCGTGACCATTGCACCTCTCGAAACCAAGCAGTTTATAATAACATTTCAACTCTTTCAGATTGGACCCCTTCGAAGCAATCAGTTCCACTCCCATCTGAGCACCCATTCCTAGTGTGACTGTCCTTGAGCAGCACTCCGTGCCCTCCATCCCCAGCACCCCTGGAAGCCCACACTGCCTGGCTGTGACCCCGTGAGCAGCTCCCTGCCCCGTGGCACGTGCCCAGCTCTGGCAGCAGAAGGCTTTGAGCTGAGCTGCTGGAGCCCACCCTGCTCAGAGCACAGCCAGGCCCCGTGTCTGAGGCCCCATCTGTTGTTGTGGCAGCTCAAGTCTGGGCTCTTTCAGAGGGAGCCATGAGGGCAGCCTGGCACGTACAGGAGGGTGCCATGGTAACAGACTGGGTGCACAGAGCCTGGTCTAGCACCCACACGGTCAGATGCAAATTTGGGTCCGTGCAGACGGTCAGGGTGGACACAAGATCCTTCCTACCCTGCAGGCACATCCTGGGGTCTTGCTGAAGGTCATATTTCAGCACAGCTTTTCCTTTACAGAGATGCAGTGATCTGACACTGAGGGGTAACAGCCTCCCTGTGAGGGGTTTCAGCTGAGCACTCTCCCTGAACATGATCTTGTTGAAGGATTACTTCATGAGCTTCGGTAACGTGCCTGTACAAAGACAGACTTTTTTATGCTACACTGTTAAAAGATGATTTGTGTATTTAGATGTATGCATTCATTGAAAGTCAACCTAGGCAGAGTGGAGAACTGACTGAAATGAATTAATATACCTAGCAAACCTTTTTTAAAAAACCCACACTTCTGAGAATATTAAATAATCTCTCTTGTTTTGTGTATTTCACTCCAATAATAAAAGAGTCACAACCCCTCTAAACAGAAATCAAAGATGTATGGGCATGCAACTGCAAAAATACCTAAGTCTGAGGGATTATAGAATACATGCTCCTAAGGAGATCTTCTCTACTTATAATATCTTATTTTCCAAGGCCAATATAAGATTAGTTACTGACTGGCACACAAAGAAAATGCAGAATGAAATAAAGTGATAAACTTTATGTCATTTTTGAGATCATGTCTTCATTATAATGAAGACCTTGTTTTAAACTAATCATGGCAGAATGACTAGTATGTGCTAGAAGATCTGCCTGAGCAGCCTTGGGGATCCTATATTAAAAAAACCCCAAAGCTTAATATTTTAAAACTAAAACATGGTCACTTCTTTTTCTAATTACTGCTGTGAATGTCTTGAAGATATCAAATTCAACTGTACAGCAAATCTTATCAAGATGATATTTAGAATGTCAAAAGATGCACTCAGAAAGATAACTGGGACTTAACAAGCCCTATCAATCAGCTCCTAACAGCTGAAAACCCAGGTGATATCACAAAGTTATGAAGAAGCTAACAGAGGTTTGGATTTCATTTGGCTTGCAAGCCTATTCCCTTTTATTGATTTAAAAGATGTATTCCAGTTCGAAAACATTTTTGCCTACGAACTTAGGTATGATCCTAGACTACATAACAGCATTTCTTTAAAAATCCTGTCGCTTGAAATGGTGCAGGAATTTAATGATGAGGACTTCTCTGATCCCCAGAGTCTCCCCTGCAGCTTTGGACTGGGATTTTCCTTTATTTTTTTTTTTTTTTTAACACTATGATTTTACTTGCCATAGGAATGTTTTCATCTACTATGTTTTATAATTAAAAAATGTGTTTATGTACCCCTATCCTCCCACTATAGCCTCTGATAATGGACCATGGGAGTGGAGGACGGCCCATCCAGCACTTCAATTGCAGGGAATGGGAGAGCAGGGCTGAGCAGCACAGCGAGAGGGATATTGCTTTGGTGTTTATGTTTGCAATCTAAGGCCCTGATCCTGCACACGTTTAGGCAGTTGAGCAATTTTACACAAGTGAATAATCTGATTTAGTTCAAAGGGAATATTCCCATATGTTAAATGTCTCACCTGCTGTGGTGGTTTAACCCCAGATGACAACTAAGCACCAGAGTCACGATCACCCCCTGCTGTGGGGAGGGGAGCTGGGAAACAAAGGCAAAAATCATGGGTTGAGGCAAGAACAGTTTAGGACTTGAAATAAAATCAAATATAATCATCATTACGATAAAATATAAAATAATAATTTAAATGGGAAGGGAGAAAACAAACAACGACGACAACAAAAAGAGAGAGAAATAAAACCTAAGAAAGGCAAATAACACGCAATACAGTTGCTCACCACCCCCAGACTGAGGGTCTGCAATATCCCTGTGGCCAGTTTGGGTCAGCTGTCCTGGCTGTGATCCCTCCTGGATTCTTGTGCCCCTCCTTGCTGGTAGAACAGCAAAGAGGGAAGAAAGAGGGAAGTCCTTGACATGGGGTGAGCACCACTCACAACAGCCAAACCCTCGGTGTGTTATCAACATTATTCTCTTACTAAACCAAAACCACACCAATGTGGCAGCTACCAGGAGGAAAATGAAGTCTCTCCCAAGCCAAACCAGGACACCTGGCTACGTGTTCCTAAGCTGGAGTCCCACATTGCACCCAGGTTGGTGCTTTCCAAGGAGGGAACTTCACCACATGAAATCACTGTTCTTTCATTTTCTCTTAATTGTTGCCAAAGGAACAGTATCACATTCCCTGATCTACCTTTATGAAATACAAGAATTTGCATTGCTAGAGTGCACATGAAGCTAAATTGAAAAGGGTAGCTGGGCTTAAACTTCAGGAGAATGAAACAGGGCTTGAAAGCAAAATAAAAGAGTTAGGATACAGTAAAAATATTTTTTGTTACACAGAGCATACATTCTGCTCACATGGACTTTGATCATACCTAAAGGTTGTGTAAGAGTGGGAGGTGGTTTATATTTCATTAAAAAGTGACACTGAGTATGTTGGTTTCAATAGCAAAATCTCTCCCTGCTATTTACTACTTTTGCCATCTATTAGTGTATATATATGCCATCACAGAACTGTGATTCCGTGGGAATTTCAATGTGCAAAAATTCCATAAGCAGATAACAGACAAAAACTTTACCATAATTAGCCAATATTAAGAGAAGGCATAAGATTTCTGACTCTATTCAAAAGGCAGAGGAAAATTTGCTTTCTAGATTCCCTCTTATAATTAATTACCTCTGAATTCTTGATAGTAATACCTGGATGAGTTAAATACTTCAAGGAGAATGCTGCAGAAATACAGTACAGATCCTCCTGTCTCCTAATATTCATAAAAAAGCCTACACAATACTGTATTTGAAATTTTAATATACTACTGTTACACTCTTTCAACAAGAATCAGTTTTTCCTCTTCAGAGAGTATCAAGGTGCTCTAATGTGACCAAAACTAAATCACCACCATTTAGGTATTTCCCTTTTAAGACACAGCAATGAGATTTTTTCCTTCTGCTGCAATTTACATTCTCTGCACTGTGGGAACAACTCCACTTATTAACTGCAGTCTCTCAGACACAAGGAACCCTCTTTAATGCTCTCAACGTTTTGTCCAAAGAACATCAGAGTTTGTACTCTGGCCAGACATCACTGAGAAAACTACTGGTCAAATGGAATGGCACTAAGAAACCCCACATCTCCTTGCAGCTCCAGTGGTATAAAACAGAATTACCTTTGCCAGAGATAGGGCTAAGCAAAGAAAAACCATATTCTATAACAGGGAATAATTAAATATGGCTAAATAAATATTGAAAAAAAGATTCTGAAATCAAGACCAGTGTAATAAAAATCTTAATGTTGATTAAAATGAAAAATATTTTGAAAATACTTATGTTTTCTTTTGACTGGATGTAATTGATAGGTAAAACACAGAGTGATTCCAGGTGGAAGGTGTTGTTCCAAGAACGATGATGCCTTATATGAATATATCTGGTCCTCTATCCTGACATATAACCTATAAAGCAATTTTATCCCAGTACACACTTCAATAACCATTTACCTCTGTGCCAACTGGAAATAGAATCATAGAATTGTTTAAGTTGGGAAAGACCTTTCAGATCATCAAGTCCAACCATTCCCAGCACTGCCAAGGCCACCACTAACCCACGTCCCCAAGTGCCTCATCCACATGCCTTGTGAATCCCTCCAGGGATGGGGACTCTGCCACTGCCCTGGGCAGCTGTGCCAGGTGGGGCAGCCCTTGCAGTGAAGGAATTTTCCCAAGTATCCAGTCTAAAGATCTCTTGGCACAACCTGAGGACAGTTCCTTTTGTCCTTTGGCTGGTTACCTGAGAGTAGAGCCCGACCCCCCCTGGTTCCCCCCTCCTGTCAGGGGGTTGCAGAGCCAGAAGGTCCCCCCTGAGCCTCCTTTTCTCCAGGCTGAGCCCCCCCAGCTCCCTCAGCCCCTCCTGCTGCTCCAGCCCCTTCTCAGCTCCGTTGTCTTTGGGAGCTGAGTTACCCAAGAGCAACACAAACAATGCCCTACAAAACACTGTCCTAACAATTTCATAATAACTTAAACTCAGTTTGTGTGAGCACACTTGACTTCACAAATACAGAAAAAGTGGAAATTCAGATCCCAGCTGAGGAGATTATGATCAAAGCAGGATGGAAACATCTCCTGCTGCCTTTTATTAGCAACAGACACTTCCACACATGGAACCCTCTGAATAATTTACTGAAAGCAAACAGATCAGCTCAGTAAAGGTCTAATTTCATACTGTGGAGAAGACACTAGGAATGTGGCCTTCAATACTGAGCAAACATCTTCTTTCACAATACATTTGTGAAAGTTATTTTTGCTCAAATAGAGAGTTGTGCCTGTGGAGTGTTGAGACTGAAGGCTTTGTCATCACTGTCATCAGGATGTCATCCCTAATTACTGTGTGGGGCTGTTGCTTGGGAACTCCTCCCTTCCCCCACCACGGGATAATATTTTCCTAGGCTATGGGAAATACAGCAGAGGGGGAAGGCCAGGAGGTCAGGATTGCTCTTTCCAGTAACAGCCCTCCAGCCAGATCAACTTAAGCAGACCATGAAACTGGACCCTGAGGTAGACAGCTTTGAATTCTGCCGAGGGAAACTATCACATCTTTTCTCCCAAGTAATTTTTTATGCTCATAAAAATATGTTAAAAAAATAATTCAATGTGTCTGCCAAAATTTCCTGAAGTTAACAGTTGACCCAGACTTTTAAAGAAGTAGTCACCTAAGACCATTAGTTTTTAACAAAGTCTGAATATTAATTGAAAGGCTTAGTAAAAAAAAAAAATTAAATATATGCAACCAATTAATATTAGGGTCATAATATTCTTGTCCTCAGAAATGCTGTTCACTATCATATATCTCTAATTATTTTTTCCTTATAACACATCTATTTCTTAAGGAGAATTACACTTGTTTGGGGTTGTTGTTTTTGTTAAGCCCATTGTAGCAACTTTGCAAGTAAGAGTGGTAAAACATAACACACACATGGATAGCATAAAGTTAAACAAAATAAATGTTACTGCCTCAATAATTTCGGACTTCAGTAAGTAATACAGAAAGAAAGAACTCCACGTCCTTCCTTCATTCCTTCCTCATTTGCTGGGCATTATTCACAAAGTAAAAATTCAGTTCAGATAGTTCTCCCTATACTTTGAAAAATTCAGATTTGAATCCAAACTCAAACGTTAGGTTCCCAGCTCAGGCCATATCACTTTATTTTGTATTATCTAGGACATATCTTCAAAAGGAAGCCTGAGATGTATGAAAGAACATTTTGGCTTTTTTTTTCCTCCCCTTTATCCTCATAAAAGGGAATTTTCTACCTATCAGTAGGTTTCTTAAAGCTAGAACTATACTTAGGATAGATTCCATTGTGTGTTTTAGACGCAACTAATTAAATACTTTTTCTAATTATACACAAAATTGATAGATTATAATAATGATCTTCTCAAAACCAATAATCTTTCCTTTCAGTGAAAGTTTTCTCCTTCTGTAGGCTTTTTTCCCACCACAAAGTTCTCCCAAGTTTCTAAATCCAGCTCCTACATTTCCAATTTACAATATGAGATGGTCACAAAAGGCATGTGGAGCCTGTAAAGAAAGAGGCCCCCATTCACATGCAGTTGTCCAGCTGCTTCATTTAGCCAACCTCTTCTTTCCACAGGGTATGTAGGTCAGAGTTCCAATGTGAATGTTGGAATTTCTAACTTATCATACACTCTTTTAGTTTAAATATGAAGCCAACTTCCATCAGAATTTCAAACCTTATTAAAAACTAAACCAATAAAAAGAATTGTCTCTCCCATGCTCGGTGAAGATGGATGCTCAGCACCATTTCATCCTATAGTGCTGCTAAGAAATTAAGGAATATGGACAGGAAGAAACTAAAGTTGTTTCTAAAGGGGATCATGAAGCTTAATGGACTGATTTAATGTGCTCAATTACTGATTCAAATCTCAACACAACCAGCATAGGCAAGGGATTTTGAAGATCAAACACAGTACTGGATGCCAATCTGGAGCAGGAGAGGTAAAAAAAGATCTAGGATCTGCAACTGGTTTGCTAATTGCACATATAAAGCATATGATTATTGGTCGTAGGAGAGACTAGACTTAATTGTGGAGTTGCTTTATTCCTCCATTTTTCATCAGTAACACACAAATACACATTTCAAACATCCCTGAAAATTCACGAGCTGATTCACTCCTCAGTCTCAGAAAGATCTGTGATTACAAGCACATCATGTTTGTTCTTAACCCCAGCCAGAGCAGAGCACAGAATGCAGTTATTCTTCATGGTGAAAGCACAGGAGCAAACTTCACCTGCAGGGAGACTGGTGAAAGAACAGCAACACAGAGTATGAATAATTCAATCCATATATCTTCAGTTTAAAAAAGAAATATTAAAAAGCAAAGAAAAGTCACATTTAAGAAAATATAACTACAATGCTACAAGTTGTGGTAAGGAGCTGCTGTACTCCCTTTGTACACAGAGAGGATTAAAAGTAAAGAGTTAGTAATGAAAAGTCTTCACTAATGAGTTTTTTGTTGACTGTTGCTTTGTGAGTCTGGTTTCCTCTTAAGAAGAGTCTATGTCATGTATGTCAGAAGAATTTCAGTTTCTATCATAGCCTTTAAAATCAAGTCTGATCTGGCTGAGAATTTCTCACACATGACCTCTTCTGTCTGACAGAAAGGCTCGCTGCTCTCAGGCTAACAGAAAACTCAACTCACTCCCTAAAAGCTTATACCCAGCTCTAGGCTTCTGTTCCAGTCTGGAGTTCATTAGTTCTTAGTTTTTTTGCCTCCAGGACCATCACTTCATATCACACTGAAGAGAGAAAACCAGGAAGCTCATACCCATCTCCTTCTGCCACACAGAGAGTGAAATCTTGTGGCCTTGCCTGGCACTGTGTCCTGTCCCTCCTTCACTGCTTCCTTCATTTCTGTTCCAGTGTCTCTGGATGGACTTTTCTACTTAACATCCTTTTATCACAGGTTCACTTCTGCAAAGTTACAGCCCATGACCACCCACCATTGCTCTTCTGACTTGGCCACAATGTTTTATAACCCCTGTTTTTAGAGGACTCCTGTCACCACAGCTGGGGGAGGAAAGGAAATACTGCACAAATACTGCTCTGATTTCTATTACTTTTTTTTTCTTTTCACCAAATGAGATTTACAGCTGCAGAGCACTTCAAAAGGCTTGAAACCTGTGCTATGATGTTCCTAGTTTGTAATGGTAAAGGGGACAGGTAACGGAACAACTGGATTGTTACGGTAGAGCTGGCTGGGAATATTCTCAGATAAAACTGGGGGGTGGTGTCTGTCTTGCTTTTCCCCTACATCTTAATTTACTTCAGCCAAAAGATGCCATTACAGATGGAAACTAGGGGGAAAAAATCACTTCCTAACAGTCTGGGAATTAGGATAGTGAATAAGGGAACGGACATGGATGTAAATGATTGTTCAAAATAAGGAATAGCAAAGTCTTGAAGCTGGGTCTTCTGTGGTTCCTAAGAGTAGCCTTAACTCTAGACTATCTTAGTGCTTTTTATCATATTTCTAATTAATTGTTTAAACAGACCTGGGTTTTATCTTCAAGGAGAATAAGAACATGCTTGATTTTTTAAAATAAATTTTGCAGGATGTAAAATGTACTTCACACCAACATTATGGTGATTATTAGTACTGAACTGTGCATATTCTAAAGGTCTTAACTTCAGGTCACCTTTAGGCTCTGTGTTTTACCTTTGTCAGCAAGTACAGTGTGTGGCAATAACTGACTTCAAACACAGATGTCTTCCTTTAAAAAAAGATAGTAAAGATATGAACTGTCCCTGTGCTTTAATAACAAAACATTTGATTTCCAGAAAATTATTTATATTGTTTCATAGTTTTGTATTTTTTTTCCAATAGCATGTCATACCTATATTCACAGAGACTAATAAATGGCAGGTTCTTGGTTCTGGTTTTGGTTTCTTTATTTTTATTTTTACTTCTTTTATTTTATTTTTATTTTTAATATTATCACTTCCATAGACTCTTAGCTCCACAACTGAACTTGGAATAATAGTTTGATATGGAAAACGAGAAAATGAGCTAACTTTTTTTTTGTTTCTATTTATGCTTTCTCATTTCTCTGGGTCCCAGACTGAATTATAAAACTTCTGTCTCATCACTGTGTTGCCATTTCTTCCTGGAGGAAATGCTCTGAGAACACAAGAACTATGTTTTTCCTTGCAAAGCTTAGAGGTATAATGATGTTCTTGATGTTGACTCTGACCTTGCATCCACATGTGGCTGAAACACTCAGCACTGTGAGAAGAATCCTGAAACCACAAGTATCAGCCTCAACTACTGAAAATATTTTTTCCTTTAACTTCAGGGAAAGAATCCCTTTTCCCATCAAAATCATATTTTCAACTCTAAGTACGAGAACAGTGTCACAGAAGGAAGATTTTTTTGAAACTCAGTGATTGACAAAAGTGATATCCTTTTAGACAGTTTATCTGTCTACTGAAGATGACTTTTAAAGTGGAAAACTGCTTAAAAAATGCTAGAGAGTGGCTGACAATAAGAAATAACTAGATGTGGGTGAAAATAGTGATTTTATTTCCTCTGATATATTGCTTCTTGTATGAAAACATTCCAATTTAAGAGGAAAAAAAAAAGAAAAAACTTGGGGAAAAAACTACCCGTGCGTTATTTCTGATTAAAAAGACTGTGCAGATTATATGTTTCTGCAGTCCTGAAGGGCAAAGGAGTCCAAGAAGGAGGGATATTCTTCAGGAAAGGAATTTTCAAGGCACTTGAGCAGACCATCCCTGTGTGCCAACAGATGAGCTGGTGGAGAAGACAGCTGGCCTGGCTGAACAGGGGGTCGGAAGGAGGAACTCCAGGCCTGTCAGCCTGATCTTGGAACAGAGGAAGGTCATGGAGAGACTACCCTCAGTGTGACCATATGCAGGAAAACCCAGGGATCATGCCTAGCCAACAGGGGTTCATGAAAGGCAGGTCCTGCCTGACCAACCTGATCTCCCTCTATGACCAGGTGACCCACTTAGGGGATGAGGGGAAAGCTGTGGATGTGTCTAATTTGATTTTAGTAAAGCCTTTGACATCGTTGCCACAGCATTCTCCTGGAGAAACCGGCTGCTCATGGCTTAGAAGGGTGTATTCTTCCCTGGGATAAAAACTGGCTGATGGGAGGGCCCAGGGTGGTTGGTGAGTGGGGTTACACCCAGCTGGGGCTGGTCACCAGTGGGGTTCCCCAGGGCTCAGTACTGGAGAGGTTCTGTTTAGTATCTTTATCTGGGTGAAGGGATCAAGTCCACTCTCAGTATTATCACAGTTGACACCAAGCTGGGTGGGAGTGTTGATCTGTTGGGGGGCAGGAAGGCTCTGCAGAGGGATCTGCACACGCTGGATCCATGGGCTGAGGCCAACGGGATGAGGCTCAACAGGGTCAAGTGTCAGGTCCTGCCCTTGGGTCACCACAACCCCCTGCAGCTCCAGGCTGGGGCAGAGGGGCTGGAAAGCTGGAAAAGCCCTGGAGGTGCTGGTCAACAGTGATTGAACACAAGCTGGGTGTGCCCAGGGGGGCAAGAAGGCCAAGGGCACCTGGGCTGTACCAGCAATAGTGGCAGCAGGACCAGGGCAGTGACTGTCCCTGTGCTGGCACTGCTGAGGCCACACCTCAGATCCTGGGGGCAGTTTTGGGCCCCTCATGACAAGGACATTGAGGGGCTGGAGCGTGTCCAGGGAAGGGAATGGAGCTGGGGAAGGGGCTGGAGCAGCAGGAGGGGCTGAGGGAGCTGGGGGGGCTCAGCCTGGAGAAAAGGAGGCTCAGGGGGGACCTTCTGGCTCTGCAACCCCCTGACAGGAGGGGAGAGCCGGGGGGGGGTCGGGCTCTGCTCCCAGGGAACAAGGGACAGGGCAAGAGGAACTGTCCTCAGTTTGTACCAAGAGATCTTTAGACTGGATACTTGGGAAAATTCCTTCACTGCAAGGGCTGCCCCACCTGGCACAGCTGCCCAGGGCAGTGGCAGAGTCCCCATCCCTGGAGGGATTCACAAGACACGTGGATGTGGCACTTGGGTACATGGGTTAGTGGTGGCCTTGGCAGTGCTGGGAATGGTTGGACTCGATGATCTGAAAGGTCTTTTCCAACCGAAATGATTCGTGACTCTCTTTCCTGTTTGACAGTGTGCCCAGAATTCTTTATATTAATATTCACAGCCCAGGACTGAGGTTTTACCTGTGTTCAGTGGAACTTCCAGCTCTCAGTGTTTCCAACACTGCTCCCTGTTTGGATCACCTGCTTCTGAGCAGGTTCCAGATGATTCTCCTCTCCCTGGAGAGAGAATCAGAACAGCTTCTTAGTGCATGTCACATTTTCAAGTCAAAAGGAAATTATTCTGTGTCAGAAATAAATCCTAGCAGAGGGGGGCTGGCAGTAATTTAGGAAAGCAAAAATGCAGACAAAATTCCAAGGAATGCAGGCTCTGTTTTCAGTATAGAATATCAGAATACTGGGATGATGTGTAAACACCTTACCAGACTGGCATCAAAGGAGAAATACTGCTGAGATTCCTGCTTTTCCTTGAGTTTAGGGATCATGGAAGAGCATGGCTGGGACTGGAAGCAATGCAGCACAGCATTAGTAGTGCTGAGGCTGCCTTTCCTCATCCTCCCAATCTGCCTCCTGGGCCTTAGTAATCCATGATCCCTGGTGCAATTACACCTGATAAGTTTGCCCTGCTTACTTATATCTTTGATCTTTCTATAAACAGTCTCTGGACATTTGTTCACGCTGAGCAGTACTTTGATCCATGAATAAAATCACTCAGAATTACTAGTGCAGCAAGGTAGGGCTCAACACTTATAAAAGTAAAATCTTGACATAAACTGTTTTCACAAACTTTTGTTCCTTTGGGACAGCAGTCATGCCTTGTTTGCTGTTTTCCTGGCAAGTTGTTTTCAGTTAGAACAGAATTGGAATGGTAATTGTAATGAAACAAAAGGAGGGGAAGAACAACACGGTTCATTCTCCAAGTAAAAATATCACAGAGAAGTAATGAAATAATTTTGTGCAGAATCACTCCCCTCTTATTTATTTATCTTATCATTTTCTTTAAAGACACTTGGTTTGGGGCTAATTTAATCTGAAAAGAATCATATCCAAATTTCTAATAAATTGTGTGTCACTGAGAATAGGTTAAGCAAGACCACTCAACCTGCATATACTGTAAAACATAGTCAAAAATACTATAGTGTGATTCAGAACACTAGAGATCTTTTCAGTATCTTCCATTGCCACGATCCTTTTCTTTTGAATTCCCTTAAGAATATTCACACAATGAAAAGAAGACGTTTTTAAACTTCTGGATACAATTTCTGAACAGATATCCCATTTTACAGAGTGTGAGACATAGCAGTGTAAATGCATACCTTATTCTGCAATAAGTGTAACAGAGTCCAGAAGGAACTTGTGGACATTGTACAACAGTATTGTACAACAGTTTTAATACAACAGTATTAAAAGGAATAAATCACTTTCAATAAAAGTGATATAAATGTAAATATTATTGAGGAAATGCTAAAAGTTAGTGGAAGGCTCTGTTAAATGATTTTTTTAAATTATTTTATAGTGATGCCACACTTGTTCACAAGTTATTTTGCTAATAGTGAGTTAGTCACAAAAGTTATTAGCTATGAGTGTTTATTTCACTTTATACTAAGATACTAAGATATTGTCTCATATTTGCTCAAAAATTGTTTTTGTTAAACAAATTTTGCAACTTGAAGATGACCAGAAGTTACTGTCATTTACACTCTAAACACTTTTGGATGGTATCAGATGAATTGGTTCCTGATTCTTCATTTCCAAATCATTTGATTATGCTTCTACTTATCACAAATTTCCTTTAAATGAAACTGATGTAAGTGGAAGTGTTGCTGAGAAGTCTTTCTGTAACTACTTACAGCAAACTTTTAACAATAGTGTGAGTATATAAATGTGGTTTGGAGTCAATGGATTATAGGGTAAGAAATAGCACCAAATTTCAATATACATCGTATATTTGGATTATGTGCTCACATTATATATTTCCAGTGACTTGGTACAGCACTGAAGTTCTAGCATTAAAATTAGCATTAAAAAATTGGGTTATAAATCTATCATAGATAAATTATCATAGATCTCACGTACACTGTCTGTGTTTTGATGAGTATCTACCTAAAACTTCCAAGCATTTGGTTCATTTGAAAATCAGGATTGGGAACCATTCTTACAAATACATTTTCCCCATCAAACTGAAGAATTTACACATTTCATGTAGGAAGTACAGATCTGAGATTGAACTAATGGTCACCGTCACCCTTGCGGGCCTTAAAATCTGGGAACAGATGGAAAGGGTGTTATGTACAGGTTAACCTTCTGTCTACTTTGGAACTTGAATTTCACTTTGCCATTGCTAAAGGTCTCTTTGGTCTCTCACATTCAAAGTTTTGCTCATCTTGTGCTACGAACAAATTTTCCTTCATTCAAAATTATCTTCAATCTCTGAAGTTTTTACAAAATTTTAAAATTCAGTCTTGTTTCTATCTACCCAGTAATTTCTGACAGACAGCTAACCCTTCAGACTTCATGGAAAATGCCATATTATTTCATCTTTAAAGTCAAAAAAGTAAGTTGCACGTAGGTATTACAAGTATTCCTACAATGCAGGAAAATATTGAGACATTATTAAGCATAAAGAAGTAGCAAAGTGTTTGAGCCTTCCGAATTCCTTGCCATTTTCAAAATGTCTCATTCAAAGTTTAAGACATATAGGAATTTAGATGTAGTCAAATATATTTTAATCACATCAATCAAATGAAAATATGATGAAATTACTGCATATCCCAAAGAAATGTTTTATATTAATGTCATAACAATGGTTTGCTGAATGAATATATGAAGGAGCTGCCACTTGAACCATAGCAGCGCTGGAAGTTTGAGAATCAAATAGCTAAGAATAACACTGCTCCATTTTCAACATACTAAAAGCTTTTTACTCAGTGGGAAACTAAGTTATTAGAAAGGGCAGTCTAAAAATGTACTGCTAGGAGATTTGGGAGTAGTAGTCCTTGAAGTGAAGATTTAGTATTGTAGATTTTACAATTTATCCATTTTTGGTGGTTGTGATGTATGAGTCACAGGGGTAAAAAACTTCAAATAGGTTGAAGTAAAGTTAAGTACTTCCCAGTATCTTCTATTAATTATCTGCGGAATAGAAGAAAAGAAATTAATGCAGAGACATAAGCTCGGAACAAAAGGGGAATACATTCTTATTGTGATGATTTTACTGAGTCTTTTTCAGAGGAGGCTGTGATCACGAAATATTTAACATCTATAGATTACTTTAAAAATTTCATTTCCTATCATTTTTTAATTTAAATGAGGAACGTGATAAAAAATGGAGGACAGCAGACTAAGAATACTATAAACAGAATTATTGAAGGTGTTGTGTTCTTCCCTGAGCAAAAGCTGCAGGACAGTCCTGTGCAGGTTTTAGCTGCTGCAGTTGTTTCAAGACTATTTCATGCTCTTTGTTCTTTTAACCACAGAGTCCTTGTGAGAAGACTGTAAAGTGAGAGAAAATTTGTCACATACATGATGGCTCTGTGATTTAGCAGGGAGCTGATATGCCATTGCCCAAGGGAATCTCTAAGCCTTTCCCTTGGCTGTTCCAAAGCTGGCTGACCAAAACAATCTGTGTTTATAGTTTGATAGAGTAAGAAAGGGGAAAACAAACTCTCCATTCTCCACACATTCCAATACCCTTCCTAACTCTTAAAGACTGATTTCCTCACTTCCTGATGATTTGGCACTCTGAAGGCTGACAGTATGAGTGGAAGATTCTTTCCCTAAAGAAGGGAAGAGTTTTCTATGTGTACAGTGCATGCAACAGATTACAAACTTGAGGGACTAACTGCTGGTTTCAGGTGACTTTGGTAGATAGAATCAAAACTATATTCAAGATCACAGCCCTTTAATACCTTCAAATGCCATATCCATCTTCAGATTAACTGAAAGAAAACAGAAAATGCACTTTATTCCCTTTTAAAAAATATGGTGCTTCTTTACACAAGTGTTGCCTGTGAGTATTTAAGGTCAGCTCAAAGTTTGGCATTGCAATTTTTATTCTTCAACTCATCAACATAGCTAAAACCTCCAGACCTGTGTCTCTTTGATCATTTCGGATTTGGACAGTGTCCAACACATTAACTTTCATCTGAAGCTTACAGCTTCTTGGCAACAATAACACTATTTACTTCTGCCTTGTAGAAACATCAAGAACTGGTGATAAACTGTACTGGGTCTGTGTGGCAAGGTTTTGGGTACTGGGGGCTTCAGGGGTACCAGCAAGTTTTAATATTTTCTTTCCTTGAAAAGAGTAAAATCCTTTGCTCTTTACTCCAGCATGAGGATCCTGCATTGGGATGCTCATGTCACTGTCCTTCAGGAGCATCAAAATCAATGCACTTGGAAAGCAAATCTATGAAGGGAAGTTGACATCATTGATCTTTTCCCACCTGTAAGGAAAACACTAAGCACAACATTGTTTGTGCAACTAAAAAATGTCTCTGATGAATAGCAATTGTCAGAAAAAAATAATCATTATTTGCAATTCCATGTGCATCCTCTCTATTTTAAGCTCTGCAGTATCCCCACTTGCCAGGAAATGAACACAATAGTTCTTAATCTTTTCAGTGAAGGCACAGACATTTCTTTAACTAGATCCTACAGTGAATGTTAGATTGACTGGCCAATGTAGAAATGTCCAGTTCTAAGGTCTGAAATAAAATTGCTCTTGACATTTCCCCCACCAACCTGAAAGTCAGCCTGAAGCCTCAGGTGCACATGGACAGGTTAACACCCTCCATACTTCAGGCTCAGCCGAGTGCTCAGACTAGTTCTCACTCGTGTTACATCTCCTAGATCAGTCTTCCACATCCCAGCTAATTATCAACATCATCTCTCCAGATAATTTTGTCAGAGGATGACTGTGTCAGTAGATAATCTTTTTAGGGGATAATCTTACCAGAGGATCATCTTGTCTCGAGATAATTGCATTACAAGGCTCAAGAGCATCAGTTCCTCCCAAGAATATGGGAAATTTTCAGAAGCAGCAATATATAGTCATAAGTTTAAAAGACATATTAAACTATGTGATATGAGTCAGTAGAGCAGTGGAAATCAATGTAGAGCACTCCTGTCTCTACCAAATGTCCTACACAAAAACATTTGTGAAAGAGGACTCTAATGAACAGCAATTTTGATAGTACAGTATATTACAGTTAAAGAGTCCTTAGTTCCCTCATTACAGATTTTAATACTTTGTAATAAAAGCTTCTCCTAGGTGAGATTCCACAGGCATTACTTTGCACTAACATTTTCTATGAGTTAATATTGCACAGGACTACAGTAAATTGTAAGCCTCACAGCACTGTTCCTGGGTAAGACTAGAGAATTCCTCATTTTTAGGAGTGGATTAAGACTCAACCAGTGCATCACTAATCACTAACATTAAAAAATTTCCATAAATACTGCAGCCCTTTCAGGTGTTGAAAAAGATCTAGTAATTTTCAATGCCTTTATCAGCCTGTGAAACTGTTACAAATAATGAAATAGTAGTAGTGATGGAATTAGAATTTAGGAATTCTGATCCTAAAGCCCTGTCCATTTGCACATACTCCAAAGTGCAGAGCCAACAATCACATTCAAACCTTCCTTTTTCTAGACAAAAGCTAGTTAATTCAGCATTCTTTCTGATTCTGGACTTGTTGCTGCTCTTTTCACTACACATCTCACTGACTTGTGTCCATTCAGTTATCAAGGATTACTTCAAAAAACATTGAGGATAGCTTTTTTTCTCTAGTTGAAAATGTGTGTCTATGTGAATAACAGGTAATTTCTGGACAAGTGCAGCAAAATTAGAAATTACAGCATTCATTTATATTAAAACAAAATGATCCTACTCAGAAGCTACATCCTCAGGGTACACAACATTCCTTTTGCAGGAACCACCCAAATGAATGAGGATTATGACACCACTCTGGTAATCCTACACCTTTGATGAGATATTGTTATTCTGGTCAGTGTTAGTCCCCTCACACCAGGCAGCAATGTCAGGGACGTGCTGCACTCTGTTCACACCAGCTCTGAGCTCAGCTTTTAATGGTTTTCCTGGTTTCCCAGTTTTATTTAGCAACACTTTACATCAGCTGCACTTCCCTGACAATTTATTTTTATGGGTGGTTAGAAAAACAGCCTTATCCTTCTTTGTTTTAACCAGTTTCTACTGTTTCCTGACTTTTATTTCACCCAGGCAGCAGTAGCCATGTCATGGTGTGCCTTTACTAATTGATGCTCTCTGTTTCCACCCCAGCCTTCACCTGTGCCATGCCAGCTGCCTACTTTCAATTTATTTGGAGATGTGCTTTATTCTTTTTCCTCCTGACCTCCATGACCCTATTTGTGCTACTGCAAAAAGAAGGAAGATTGTCTAACGTCCATGAATCACCTCAATTGATATTTCCAGGGCATATACACTGTTTAGAACCTCAGCCTTCACAGTTCACTACGTGTTTCCTCTGTATCTCTCCTGCACAGAGAAAACATGATTTTACTATATTACCAATTTTCATAGCTGATGTCATTTATTGTCTTGTATTATACAGAAGACTTCTGTATAATATTATAATTTTTTATCAAAACTTCCAACCTTTATTCTGAGTAATAGTCTACTCCAAATATCATTTAAAATTAATCTGGGAAGAAAAATAGTGCCATCTGCATCTATAAACAACTGTAATCACAAACATCAGTGGCACTAATGAAAATCTGAAAGTCAGAATATTTAAATATCCTTTCCACTTATTGGGAAACCTTGGAAAACCACCATCCTCAAGGTGGGGTTAGCATGTTTTAGCTACTGAATGAACAGGATTACATTCTTGGTTTAGAAATAAAGCCTGAAGAAGAAAACATGGAACTCCTATCTGAGAGACAGAAAAATAGGTTAAGATTGGGATGCATTTTCACAGTGGGTTGGAACTGTTCTGATGCAGACAACTCTCTGAAGAGGTGGTCTTCTTCCTCTTCCACTCCAAACAATCATCCTACCTGTTTGATTGCAATGGCTTTATTCAGACATTTTTGTGTCCCTATGTATCCTACAATCATGGAATTTTTAGATCTGTTTCCAAAGTGGAGGCAGGAAGCCGTGATTAGTTCCTAGAGGAAAGTTTGCCTCTGTAAAATCAGTTTAAGAAATACATGAAACCACACCCTTATTTTTCATTCTGTTTGCTTCAGATTAAGATCTGGGGTGAAGGTTTTGCTTTCTACGAAACTTCCTCCATAAAATATCGGTCTCTAATGAAATGCAATGACAGTCACATAATTACATGACTGTCCTACAGTGTTTTTCATAGGAGTTCATTTAGTCTGCATTTCCCTACTGAAATTTTGCATTACCAATTGACTGTTTCTGTGCACGATCAGCTGCCATTGGCCAGACTTTCATGCATCGATAATTTATCAATAATGTTAACACACCTATTTAAAGACACTTGGAATGTAGTTCTGTGCCTGGGGGAGAGAGGGATGGAGATGTCTGAGTCAAAAGTTACTATGTATTGATACATATGAGTAAATAATTTATTTTTAATGAGTTTGAGCCTTTAGTAATCTCTCTGAGGAGAAAACCCGTGGCAAACCACTGGCTCTGAAGAATCCTGAAGATGAGGAGTATAACCCTCTCTCAACTTACATTAACTGCAGCTGGATTTTAGGATGTCCCAGTACCCTGCAAATCAAAAATTATGAAAATTTAGATTTTCTGGTTAAAAAGTAAACTTTCTAACAAGTCTTTTCTCCATCTTTCATATCACAGTAATACACACTGCCCCCAAAATTCCAGAGTCTTTTGGGCCATCTTCTTATTTTGTCATGTTCCCTTTCAGACAGAATAGGTTTCCACAGGTATCTTCTCCCTATTGTTATGCAACAGTTCTTCTTTTCCATTTGCTAAATTCCACTGTATACTTCTATATGTACATTAGAGCACAGGTGATTCCTAAAGTTATTCCTGCTAGAAACAGAAAGCAGCATCAGGAGAGTCTTTATAGGCCAATAGCAATGAAAAAATTGTATTTACAGGAAACAAAACATGATCTGAATTTCAGTTCAACCTTTTGTGTGTTGTTCATCAATGTAAACAGCTGAAAATGCTTCTGGTGAGAACAAATATTTTCAAAGGAAAGAAAAATAAAAGAGTTTCTTCTGGTGTTGTCGGGTATGGCCTGAGTGTTTTCAAATTATATCCCTTTATGTATGAAAACAGGAGTTCTGAAACTGTATTTGTTTACTGGAAAATATAATGTTATTAATTTCCTACATCTCTACTGTCTTTTCCAAGCATACTTTATTAGCTTTTATGCATGTTAACCAATTTAAATGAGAAGTTGTGAAATGTAGAATGGGAAATACTATAATTAAAAGTTTGTTATGACAACTCTGACACACCGAAAACTTGAAGAATTAAGATGTTAAAAATCATAGCACTTGGAGCTATTTAGCAAAACTTTCAAGATCGACAACTCTGCTTTACAAAACCTTTAAGTGTTTATTAACTTAAGTAGATTTCATAGGCTTTCTTTGATCACATTTTTTTTACAATACAGCTATTGCAAAGCATGCATCCTAATTGTTTATTTACACAATATTAATATTCAGGCAGAAGGATCATGGAAGCACAGTTAATTAAATACAAATTAATGTGGTGGAATATTTAATTATCTATTCTACACCTCACAACTAATGATTATGTAAATGCCTTGCATTTAATCTTGTTCCCAGGAAATTAACTTAATGGCCTTCAACAAATGAACATTTTGTATGCATTGCAGGACACTTTATCTAAATTTTAACAGCATGGTATTAGTTTCAGATAATAACACGATTACACAATTTAAAATGTAAATGTATACAACACTTTTGTTTCCTTGATTTTACTTCAGAATTCGGAGTGGAATATAAGAGAATTTATAGGATTGCAGCTCTGAGGCTCAGTGGGGTAGGTTTTGGCCAACATTTATTTCTCCAGTTTTGCTTTCAGCACACTGTCAGGGCTCTCTGTCGCTCAAACACCCAGTCTGTGCCTGGAGAGAAGAACTGGCTCTCCCAGCTACAGACCAGGAACCAGAGGGATGCAACAGATACAGAAAATATCTCACTGTACCACAGAGCTCCTGCTAAATTGCCTAAACCCCAGTCCAGTAATGAATATTGAAAGCTAGCCATAGCAGAGACTTTGCTCTCTTGATTGCAGAAAAAGTCTGTACCTTTCTGTAAAAAAAAAAAAGAGTCTCTATGTCTGATTCTGGTAGACAGTTAAAGCAGTATTTACACAGAAAATCTTCCTTGGAAAAAAACACTTTAATAGTGACATGTAGAAAATGTAACAGTGTAAGGCTGTCCTTTCATCCTCAAGGTTTTTTTCACTTTTAGAGATATTAGGACCTCCTACATGCTTTAACCTTGGATTCCAGAACACTTTGGAGTGATCTCAAAAGGAGATTATGTAATTACAAGAAGAATCCTTAACTTTCACTAAAGCACATACGAGATATAGTGCCTGGGAAAAAAGGTCTCTTGTTACTAACCATGTAATTAATATGCTCTCCAATTCAGGATTAATCTAGGAGAGCTTCTCAGGCTGAGAAGAGAGAGGGTTATTAGGGCCTTATGTACAAGCTAAAAAGGGACTGGTGATTATGACTTATGGGTCTGTAGGCCTGGGCATGCCTGTGCAGACTGTCAAACACTGCCTGTTCCTGTCACTTCTGCTTTTGCAGAACCTTCACAGCTGGAGAAAGTCTTATTCAAAATCGGTGGAAGCCAATGGGAAATAATCAGAAATCAAACCAAAAGAATAACAACGAGATCTCATGGTGTATTTTAGAGCTTTAGAGCATTTTACCTATTTTACAAAGGCAACACAACGCTAAGTTGGACAGCCAGGTAAATTTTACCCAAGTGAGGGCAAATGGTGTTTAGAAAAAAAAAATGAGAAACTGTTCAAAGAATAGTTTCAGTCAAAAGTATAAAATGAAAGTTTTCAAAATTTATGTCATTTTGATATTATTTAAATTAAATGTTTCCTTTGTGAAATAGGGAAGACCAAGAAGGCTTAAGAAGATAGAATCTCTGTTTCATTTATAAAGAATGAGAGAAAAAGAAATCTCTAGCTCTGGCCAGGTACACTCATATGAATTATACATTTGCTTGTCCATAGTGCTGCACTTGCTAATCATCACTGTAATTGCACTCAGGAAAACGGGAATGGAAATTTCACAGAAAAAAAATCTTTGAGTCATTTACCCATCCTGAATTCAAGGGGAATAGATATAAGTTTTAACATATTCAGCTAAAAAAAAAAATCCAGCACTAGGAGGCTCCATTTTAAAGAAGAAATTCTACCCAAAAGTCTGGTTTTTTAATGGATTTCTTACCTGGGATCTATAAACAAAGGAAATAAAAAAGGAAAAGGAAAGAAATGCACTTATCTACTAGTATAAGCTATATAATATATATTCAATTAGATAGGCCAAAACAGGTCCTTTGAACTCTAAGACACTTTGTATCTAAACTCTTGGATGCTCGTGGTATCATTCCCATTATTAAAGCACAGTACATGTTGAAGTATTTTGTGGTTTAGATTCATAAGAGGTACATATTAATTGTCATTCACTCGTCACAGCTGTCATCCAGAAATCAGTTGAATAATCACAGAGAAGTGCAGCCATAAAAGTGAGCTGATCAAATTAAAATTAATTAGTTGACATCGTGTTCTTTGTTTTGTGTGATCTTTTACAGCCATTTTCTGCAGGGTTATGTTTGTGTCTCTCAAACAGCTTTTTTGCCTCTGCAAAGGCAATGAGTGATGTTACCCTTGGTATGGAAAGTTCAGAATGTGACATGGGTTCTTTTGTATCTCCCATTCATCCTGCTGCTTCCTGCCAATTCATCCAGCTCTCACTGCATGAAAATCCTTTGGTTTATGTTTCCTTTCTTGTTGCTTATTGTTCTGTTTGTCTAACATTTAGTTTATTCTTTTTTGGGTGTGAGAAAGAGGTAAACCAGGGGTGTAAACCTGCAAGGAGATGGGAAATTCTTGGAGGAGCTTGGCAGTCAGTGGAAGCTGATTACACTCAGTAACACTCCACATCTTCTTGGATCAACATACCAAAACCAGTCAAATGAGGATTCCAATAACTACCCTGCAGTTTAGTCCCCTTACAGCACCCATCTCCACCAGGGAATGTGTTCCTCACACACTCATCAGGAGAGCAGATCCTACTGAGCTCAGAGTTGGAAACAAAGGAGATGATCTAAAACTGGAAGTATTTTAATGGACCTCTGTATAAAATGAGAAGTTCTCCCACTGGCATATGATATCAGAAACCTTTACCATGTGTAGAAACCAAAAATACAATGAAAGAATATATACCTCCATACTCTATTAAATACTTGTTAAACTACAGTTGAATCACAATTCCCCATTTGAAGAGGCTTTAGAAACTTTCCATGCCTCTATTAGATTAATGTATTCTTCAGAACACCACCCATTTATGTGGAACGTTCCTCTCCCTCTTCCTTTCTCCTTCATCTCCGCTGTCTTCCCCTTAAAACACTTCTTGATCTCCTTTCCCAGACCTTCACTCTGCTCTTCTTTTTATATTTATTCCGTGGAAGAAAAAAAAAAAAAAAAAGAGAACTAAGAATGTAGCACCTGCTATAAAGTTTTTTGGGAAGGTATGTGGAGAAGGAGTTCTCAGGGTAGAATGTTGGGGAGGGCCAGTAAAGGGATTAATTAAGACTCTGCAACCCCTTTCCTGCTTCCAGGCTCCCTCTGAATCAAGATGACGTTTGCATTAACACATTCAGGAGAAATTAATTTCCTTTAACTAAAAGGACACAGGAGAGCAATGTACTTCCCATCATATGTGGTTATCTTTGACATCTCAGACTAAATGTTCCAGCTGTTTTCAGCTAAGTCAGCTCAGGGCTGACTTGGACATCAGATCAGAACTCCCACTGTGGCATCCACACTGAGACACACTAATAGCTCTGCCTTGAGGTCGAGTGGGCACTTTTCTTTTGCTGAGTGACTCAGGTTTATAATCTGCTCTCCCTCCTGCTTACCATTCTCACAGTCTGGGCTCTCTTTTCCTGGCACCAAGCATCTTTAGAAAACAGATTAAATAGGGTTTAGCCCAGAATCACCAACATCACTTCTTCAAATAGTTCAGCTTCACAGTCATAAAATAGCAACTACTCCTTGGATTATGGCAGCATATTCTTGAGCCCATGTAATCTTAAAACATACATTGCAGGGCTCTAATTTTCAATGACTGTCAGGCACCTGTTTATATTTATGTGGTGTGTTGACATTTCAGATGTCCTGCAAAGACTTTCACATTGATTTGGACAGAACACTTCAAAATTTAAAAAACTTAGTGTGTGAAAAATCATTGCAGCGTGTCCCCACTGCCATTTGCAGAGAGGAGGCAAATATAGTTCTGTACCACCCCTAGACTTTTACATCTTTGTGAATAAAATGAAACCCAGACTATCCAAAAGCGTTCAGCTTTTATGTCAATCCAGTCCCGTTGGAAACACTGGTAAACACCAAGAGTTTTTAAAAGCAGCAGAATTAGGTCAGTGCTGAGGACCTTTGCAGATCTCTGTTAAATCAGCAGCTCAGCTTCTATATGGTCAAAGAACCACGGCATAAAATTTAAAAACTGATGGCTTTTCTACACTTTGTGGCTTTTTTTTTTGTTTAGGAAAAAGTTGCATAAAGAAATGACTGCTGAAGTGGAAAAAAACAGTTGAATATTTGTACACTTTTTCTGCTACTAGGTTTTCCCTTTACATTTCTTTATTAGTTGAGAAACAATTGTAATACTTGAGCAGTCAGTGAGTTCACTTTATTAACAATTCAAACATAATATGAAGCCAATATATTTAACATTAGTTACTAACCTTCTGCAAATTTAAGCTGTATTTTGCTCACTTAATTAGGTAAACTGCATGGTTTTTCTTTTACTGGTTCCTCTTTTTAATATGAAAGCAATAAAAGCACCGTAGGGTGCACTGTATTTTAAAAAATGTATTAGAATTTGTATTTTTTCTATGAATTGTAAATTGTTTGGAAATTTTTTCACCTTCACTATTCTTATGATTCACAATAAAATATGTGATCCCTAATGCAACCTTTTTAAAAAGTGACTTCACCCAGCCTGTAACTAATTAATTATGAACATAATCTGTTCTAGTGACAGTTATTTTTTAACAAAGCTTTATAATGCAAATCATGGCATTTACATTTCTATTCAAGGGATGTCTACATTTAAACTCTCACACAGGATATTGCCTAAGAATCAATCCACTATTTTCTCTCTTTTTTTTTCACCTTCTACTCTTTCCTTTGCAGTTCTCCTTTTCTCTTGAAATGGAACAAAACATTGCTAATTTGGCTCGAGCCTTTCTCCTCTTCTTGGTATTTTCCTCCCTTACTCTCATTGCAGACTGAGTGGATCAAGCTGTTGAATGTAAAGCCAGAGAGCATTTCACTATACATGAAATGAAGGAAGATCATGCTGGGACAGTCACCTTCAACATCGTGCATTCAGTCTGAATTTACAGTAATAGACTCATACTCGGAGGACACTCGCTGTGTTTGTTTGCAAACTAGTATGCAGTACTTACAAGTCTGTGGTTTTATTGACATATTCCTTTCCTTTCCTGTGGTTTTTAATTGAAACCCCCACTGCTCAGCCGAGCTCCTGGAAGTCAGAGAACAGAAGTTTTGCGTTTAGTTTAGCATTTAGACAAGATGAACGCATGCAGCAGAGTTCTGCTGGTCGATTATGAAATGCATGGTTCAGGGCTGCTGGAGTTTTTGTTTTGATTAAGAGTCATGGTATGTGTATGGAATTAGCACCAGGAAGTCAAATCATAGAATCCCAAAATCAGCTGACTTGGAAGGGACCCACAAGAATTATTGAGTCCAACTCCTGGTCCCGCACAGGATCATGCCCAGGAATGTGCTCAAGAGGATCATCCAAACCCTCCTGGAGCTCTGGCAGCCTTGGTGCTGTGCCCACCGCCCTGGGGAGCCTGGTCAGTGCCCAACCACCCTCTGGGGGAAGAACCTCCTTCAAATATCCACCCTACCCCTGCCCTGACACAACTTCAGGCCATTCCTGGGGTCCTGTCACTGGTCACCACAGAGAAGAGATCAGTGCCTGCCCCTCCTCTTCCTCTCAAATCAATGTTTAAGAAAATGTCTTAATGTATAGACCAACATTGAAATAAATATCATTTTAATATTACTTGGTTAATTAGAAAAATTTTTTTCTATAAGGTGTTTGCTTCCTGATGCCTCATATACACTGCTGACTGTCCAACATGAGAGTTCAGTACACAGCCCTTTGAGCTGTGACTTGGCCGGCCAAGGATAATTCTTCATTCTGTTCACTCTCTGGATGAGCTGAGAGTGAGCCAAGAATAACCCTGTATATCATAAGGAAGGTATCATTTCTTAAAAAATATTACAGTGTTCTTCACCAGCATTGTGGAATAATTCCACTTTAGGTACTAATAGCGTAAAAAAAGCATGTGCAAAACTGATGTGACAAAAATCATGTAAATCTAAACCCACATTTCTAGGCCCAGGCATATCGCTTGAGTTAAAATTCCATTGGCTTATACTTTTGTCTTATTGTACGAGTTAAAATCCACTAAAAACATTTATGACCCAAGGGAATGGCACGAAGTTTTGTCAGGGAATATTTAAGTTGGATCTCAGGAAAAGGTTCTTCCCCCAGAGGCTGGTTGGGCACTGCCCAGGCTCCCCAGGGCAGTGGGCACAGCCCCAAGGCTGCCAGAGCTCCAGGAGGGTTTGGACAACGCCCTGAGGGACAGGGTGGGATTGTTGGGGTGTCTGTGCAGGGCCAGGAGCTGGAATTTCATAATTCTTCCAGCTCAGGATATGATTCTTTGATTATACCTGTATAGTTTTCACCTAACTAGAAGAGCAAGGCAACACAAATAGCACACAATTATGTCCAAAATAGGCAACGCATGTCCATCAATAATGATTTAAACCACCTGTGACTCCTGAGGGTTTTCTGCAGGTGTGACTTGTCCTTAAAGCAGCTCCATGGCAAAAGCTGCATGTGATGAAGATCTGCCAGCTGTGGGTACAGTTTCCACTGCCAAAGTAAGCATGTTTTATTATTGTCATTCTGCAGAAGCCATGAACTGTTTCAGCTGCTGTTATACACACAGTTCTGTCTTTCTAACAAGGTCAGCCTGGATACCCTTTAGTGAATTTCTTACTGCTCTGCACAATTAATTAAACATCTCCCTGTGCCTTAAATGCTGACCAAAACCATCTCTTTCCACCCAGACACTAGTCAGCAGACTATATGATCCTGTGCTAAAACACATCTCACTTCTTCCTATGATTAAATGAATGGATTTTCTTCCTTGTATTTCAGTATGAATTGAACCAACTTGCCTTGGATGCAGATGGGAAATAGACTCTTTCAAGAATTCCTCCTGTTGTGTTATCACCCTTCAACCAAGTAACCAGCAGAGGCTTTGCAGCACAGAAAAAAAAAAGCCAACCACCACCAGCATTTGTCAAATAAATGTCTGTTAATGAATAACATAAAAGAGCCCATGTTCCTCAGTTGTAAATAAGAGAGAACAGAGAAGTGTGAAAAGAACTCTGCTAGAGAAACAATGAAATATTAATAAACTTGGGTAGGAAGCCTTGCTAGGTGAGGAATTAGACAAATACATCACTTGCTTTCTTTATCTTCCCCCAGGACCATGCCTACAAGAATTGGTATTGACCTATGAGGTAAGAAACACACACAGTAAAAACCCACAACAAACAATCCACAATATTAGAGTCCAGTTCACACCACAGACCACTGCACAATTAAGGAGCTTACAAGGATAGTAATATGACAGTGAAAAACCTCCTATTTGTCCTGTATTAAGCCTGGGAATCACATATACCCCATCCTGATAAACCTTAATATTCCTTTCTTTCTTTTGCTCTCATACTTTTAATCATAACTGAAGAACTGACATGACCAGATATAAAAGGAAATAGAGGATTATATTAAAATTATCAAAAGAGTCTCCAAATATCTGGACTTTTTAACAAGTACATTGGTAAATTGCTGACTTTTTCCATATGAAGCATATTACCAAATACATATTTTTTTGCATGACTGCTGTGGTGTGCACATGTACTCTGAACCCTTGTGCTGGACCAAGCATCAAAATACCTGAGGAGCAATTATTGATTATTTGGGTGAAAAGGAGAACTAGTCATTGCAGCCTAAAGAATTAGGCTCACTGCTCACTTCTTACTGACAAATACTGAATTTTAAAAAGAGGATCACGAAGATAACCAGGTTCTTTCAGTTTTCTACATATCAAAGCTGGAAAGTATAAAATTACTATTTTGTTTGAAACCGAAACTCTTTTAAACTGAAATGGTAATCCACTGATTTTATCAGTGGAATGCCAGAATATTTAAGAATTTGCAAATATCCCTGTCAATGTTGCTCATTATGCAAGAAATAGACTATAACAAAATGACATTGTAAGACAGTGTGCCGTTCCTTTGAGGGATAAGTGGGAAACTGCTGCCAGGAGTCCATTGAAATTCCAACGTGAGAAGAACTGCCAGCTGGCTGTCCACGACAGAATAAGACAAAAAAACCTCTATTTTCTGCCTATCACTATAAGAGCAGCCATTTGGCTTAAGTCCATTCAAAATCAAATATCCAGATGGGAGACAGCTCCCATTTGTCTCTTTAAGGGTTAAGGAAGGTAAAGCAAAAGGTAAAACAACTATTAGGTTATTATTGCATGAAAGAGCTTCTTTGACTGGGGAGCAGCAGGGAGAAAAATCTCTTACTGCACTGCTGTAAATAAGGCAGGTATGTGCTGGCCAATAGGATCTGAAAGACAGTAAGTGAAGTAAAATCTATTTTTCACACTTCAGTGCTGATGTTCTGGTGTATTTGCTGCATTGTTGCTTTTTTATACAGAAAAAAACCTTATTGTTATCTAGACACTGTCCCAATTAACCTACATCTGTTTTAAAGGCATAATTTTTTCCGGTGTGTTTTTCATACAGTTTCCACAATCAGACTGTAAAGGGGAATTCAGATTGTCCTCCTTCAAATGAGCTTTTAGTGGAGGAGGCTGAGGGGAGACCCCATAACCAAATCTGGCTTCCTCAGGAGGGGTAGGAACTGATGATCTCTGCCCTATGTGAGCAATGACAGGACCCAAAGGAACAGCTGGAGCTGTGTCAGGGCAGGCTCAGGTTGGATCTCAGGAAAAGGCTCTTCCCCCAGAGGCTGGTTGGGCACTGCCCAGGCTCCCCAGGGCAGTGGGCACAGCCCCAAGGCTGCCAGAGCTCCAGGAGGGTTTGGATGATCCTCTGGGGCACAGGGTGGGATTGTTGGGGTGGTCCTGTGCAGGGTTAAGTGTTGGACAATATCCAGGGAAATATGCTTATTTGGCGACTTCACAGCTTCTCCTTCCTACTGGCTGGGAAGGGTTTTCCATTTCCTTTCTCCTTTGTCTCTTGCCATATTTAATTTTCCCTCAAAGAACCTTTCACATTTGGAGCCAATGTCTGTCACCAGCTACAGCTCACACCAAAAAAATCTTTGTTCTTCCCATCCTGTCTCAACATCCTTTCTGCAGCAAGACTTGGAGGCCATAGCACTGACTCACATTTGGATGAGAGAGCCTTGGATTGAAGGCACTGTAGAGAAAAGGTGGGCAGGGAAAAGGAAGAGTCCTCTGTGTCCTTCTACGCTGATTTCGTACAGAGGGCAGCAACTTTTACTTACATATTTCAAAATATTTCACTGTCAGGGAAAGCCACCACCTTGGCTTTGAGCTTCACTGGAGATGAGGAACCTGAGCCACAGCTGTGGGTTCCTAATCCTGGGAAAATCTCATCTGTAAATGCTTTCAGCTCAAATCTTGCTATGGATACAGCACTTGAGGATGGTATCTCACTGAGGGGAAGGACACAGAGCAAACTGACCTCTGGTCATATCCAGAATGAAGAACTTGCTGCCTTCACAGCTGGTAGAAAACTACAGTGGGAAAGAATTCCATAAGCACAGGAAGATAGCTGCCTTCTGGGAAAAATATGCAGGAAAAGGTAGAAAATATAGCCTTGGATTAGGATGGTTTCCATCTTTTCAAGAAAGTTTGAGCAAAGAAATTTAACCCCTTATACCACTGCATTCATGACTTATATTTGGGCATTAGCTCCAGTCAATTCTTTGAAAATAAATGACAGCTGAATAAATGACTGATGATAAACTGTAAGTTTGCTCTCATTTTTTCTGTAATGATGGTTTTATCCTATCCATTTATTTATGATAATTTAAATGCTCTATCTGCCTGCTCTATAATGCAGACTTATTATGTTGTCTCATTATTGTGGAAAAGATACACACACACACACAAAACCCCAATATTTAAATTAAAATACAAACTAGGATAAAAATATCTATGCTGATGACCTATATTGCAGAGTATATTATTTTTCTTTCTCATGTATGGTAAAAAGATTGGAATATCTGATTTATTCTGTGTTTAGAATTCAAAAGGAGGCTTATTTGCAAAGTAACAGACAAAACTTTCTTAGCTGAATCCTGAAAGATTTTTCACAATGCAACATGTGATGGTAAAGGAGGCCTTATTTCTCTCTGACCTGCACTAGCCATCCTTCATAGAGGCAGAGATCCTCCCTTCAATCATATAGATCAATCTGAAGGTAGAATACAGTCACCCACTAAAAATAAACTCCACGGTGCTCTAATACATCACATTGCATGGCTGACAAGGAACAAGTATTCTTAAGAAATTTGCATTTAAATCATCTGCCCATGATAAATGCCGTGTTTTTCATTTATCTTGAAAGGGACACATAGTTACCATGGTTTAAACTCCAAAATTTGAATCAAGGATTGAGTCATAAAACTGCAACAGAGGATGGATAGAGAAGTCCCTGGCTCTACTCAAATATCTCAGCTTCCATGGATTGCAGGGAACTTTATACTGAACCACACTCCTAGATCATTTCAACCTGTGAGGCTCACAAATATAAATACAAATTGAAAAGGCAATTAGAAAGAACTCTAGTTCTTTACACCTCCCTCTTCAAATCAATCACACCCTTTAAGGATGTTTGCAGGGCTGGACCTCTGTATAGTCTCATAAAAGAAGTTGAAATTTTACACTTTGGTTACCTACGCCTTTCCTCAAGACTCGTTTTGCAGCACACCTCAGAACTGGTACTGCAGTCCCAGTGCACTCTCAGACCCACTCTGGGTGCATATCTCTGTGCTATATTCCATGCTTACATGGAATGCTTCGTGTCCTGTACTGTCTGGAGCCAGTGAGGTTGGCATAAAGCTGGATAAACCCAGCCTGTTTCACGAAAAGTTATTTCCTTCCCGGGCAGGAGGTCACTTCAGGCCAGGGAGGCTGGGCAGAAAGTTCTGTCCACCCGTGCTCTGTGTCTCCTCAGGGTTAGAGTTGTCTCAGGTGTTAAGGCCAAGCTCCCTGGCCGCTCCCTGGTGTTTCTCTCCACACCCATTCCTGATCTCCAGGATCCCTGAACTTTTTTCCAAGACCACTTTTCCTCTTCGCAAATCCTTCTTTCTGCATCGACTCTGCTTTCCAGAACCCGATCTTCCCAATTCCATAGCTCCTGTGCAGAAGCACAGTGGTGCTCAGCCTCCTGCTTGACAATTCTGTGTCATGTCTCTATATTAATAAACTGCAAGATTTGGGACATGCCACTTTTCCTTAGTCCAATTGTCATTAAAATTTACAGGCAGTCCATACAGCAAGGAGCCAGCAAGGAGCAAACTCGTGTTTGAAAGTTCCAAAGTTTAATTTAGAATATCTGTCCACAAGCGCACATACTCCCAATTATCTGCCAGCTGCTAGTGTTCCAAATTTAAGCTATTTTTTTGCCTACAAAATATTATTAATATATTTCCTTCCTTCCATTTCGCTTTCAAATTGCAGCTTTGAGGGCAGTCTGCTTTGGGTTTATTCCATCACTTTATTAGAGGAGTCAGAAATTCCCAATTCCCAACCCCAAGTTTAATAATTATTAAATTACTGATATCCACCTAATATAATGCCATTTACTTGAAGTGTTTAATACTTCATTTGTCAGGTCCAACATGAACGGACTGTAGGTTCCCTGAGGGGAACAAATGGCATCATCTTGACGTTAACATACGTGGGGCCAAGACTGTGCCTTAAAGGTTAAAAAAATTTGGGAGGGTGCCTGATCTGTGGCTCCACTGGCAGCAGAAGCTTGTTCAAACCCCCCAGAGGCCATGCTGTGAACGCAAGCTCTGTGTTGCTGGACTCCTTCAGGGAGATTGAAGCTGCAGCACAGCCCCTGGACAGCTCCTGTCATGTGTCCAACACCAGTTAGGACAGACCCTGCCCTAAAAGTGAGGGAACCCCCTTTCAGCTTTATGGAAGCTGTTGTACAATGATGTAAACATCATGAAGTCTTGATTTTAAAATGTTAATTTATCTTCCCAAATTACCACACTCACATATGGCTCATAATTGCAGTATCATGGAGTGTCAATTGAGCAAAACAGATGTATTTTTCAAAAAACTGTGACACTGTTTGCAAAAGCACTCTATTCTCCATGGGTGCACATGCTGCTTCTACCTTCTGCTCCAGTACCTACATATTGATACTGTTCAACTAAATGCAGATTTTCTGCTTCAAGTATATACAACATTAACATTCAGGGCAGCAAATCATTCTGAGAGTGTTTAGATGTGGATAATGCTGAATAAACCAGCGAAAGCAAATGCCTGTGAATGAAGTAACAGACCAGAATTTCCTATGGAACCCACAAGAAAGCTAAACCAGCATATTCTGATATATTAGATTATTCATAAATTAGGAAAAAAATTAATGAAGTATAAAATAGCTCCAGGTATAGTAGTTAGGAATGACAGTTTTGGTAAATTAGGATCTTGTCCCATTAGATTTTAAATCTGTGACTTCACAAGGCACTCTCTGGTAGCTGGTTGAATGCTGAATTGCTCTGCAACAACTCCATTGTCCTTAACGAGCTGTAAATTTGGTCTCAGTGAGGTCCTTGTCTAAGACACGTTTTCTTGCATAGTCCTACCTGAAAGGTGCTGTGAGTTCTTGGTTAAATCGTCCTGGAGCTCTAGGCTCATCTTTCGGTTTGGAAAAGGCTTTGCTGTACATCAGCTGTTGGATATCACCTGGGTACTGTTATTCCAACCAGGATCTGCTTTGCTGCAGAGTCTCACTATTACATGAATACCACTCAGGAAACATCAAAGAAATCAGAGTTATTTAGTGCATTTCAACTCACAGAACAGGAACTTTTTCTGTAGAAGGTGTTTCATTAATTCTTGCATTTTGCAGAACTCTTGCCTTCCAGACCCACATTGGTTTTAGCTGAATAACTTGGGTTTCAGACAACTTTCCCTTGTTTTCTTTCTTTTCTGAAGGAAGAGTTTATCTACCTTTTAGAAGTATAAACACATTTTCTCTCTGTTTTGGTTGTTGGGTTTTTCTAATACAAGTATTACCTTTAAGAAAAGATATGTTTGTAAATTCTATTGTTAAAGAAATTGACTGCTTGATAGTTTTAACTCTGTGGTGTGAAAGGATATCCACTTTCAAAAATTGCAGGAAGAAAAATCAAAAAAAATTCCATTGTAAATACTGTTACATTGAACTAATTTCTCTCATTCTTAATTAACATTTTTAATTGCTTGCTGTGCAACTGGTCATAGTGTTCAGTAAATCAAAAGCAGTCTCATGCAGTTACTTTTTGATCTTTATTACTTTAAAGTTTAGCTCTCCAATAGTTCAGAATGAGTTTTTCATTGCATTTCTGTCTATCTTCGTGTATTTTCTTGCAGCAGAATTTATAGCTGTATCTTTCTCACGTAAAGAAGAAATCTCAAGGTGATGGATGCAGAAGCAGTTCTGAAGCAGTGTGATTTACTGCTGTTATCTTGGAGCTCTTTTGTATGCAGTGCTCCCTTGGGAGTTGGATGAAGTGAGAGTTGGGCCTGAACCCTGATGCACAAGCAGGAGGTTCTTATCAGGTACAAGATGAAATAATAAGAAATAATAACCATACACAGGAAAAAAAAAGCATAATAGTTTTGCCTTTGTAAGAATATGCTTCTCGTAAATACCAGTATTTCAAATGTCTGGCAGTACTTTACTTGGTATGTGGATTCCTTAAAATTTTTCCCTTTTGGCTTTTTTGATACATTTTTAATTGGGCCTTCTCTTAATGGAGATTATACTTAATTCCATGAGAAGAGGATGAAAGCAGGGGTCAGCTCCCTTTAATGTCACCTAGTAATTTATAGAATTGGGTCTATTATCCCTGCACCAACCCAGGCCAACCTCTGCCTTGCTATAGAAGTGGATAGAGCAATATACTGAAACACTGGAGATTGCTGTGGTACTCCTGGATGTGTTTAGGGAAGTTTATACCCTTCTCAGGTCCTATTTTTCTCTAATGTAGGTATAATAATACCAGATTTCTCTCTAAGCATTTGCAAAATACAATACAGTGTGGGTAGTGTTATTATTATAATATCATTTCACTACAAGTTCTGTAACATATATTTAGCTTCTCTTAATCTACAAAAGAACAAATCAGATGTGGAGTCTGCAGTTCCCAGTATATAAAGACATAGTGAAAACACCATCACTACCAGGAACAACGTTCTGCCACTCACAGTTGTACTTCAAAATGCAACATTATTGTGTCTGAGAGTCTGATTTTCCATGGCAGAATATCAGCAATGCAGATAAGACTCTGTACTGGCATCTTTTATAGTTTATGCCACTAAGAGATCTGGGACACAATTACAGATTTTTATCCTCTCAGTCCTCTCAGATATGATAGGACCTGCTCAAAATGTCACCATTGGAAACAAAAGGCAAAACTGATTTCTTTTACTGTGTGATGTGTTACCATCCACTGTGTGGCTCAATTCAATTTTTACAAGGCTTCCTTATGAGGTGCAAGGGACTGATTTATGAGTCCACATTAAAGCCTCCCTCACTCTTGAGATTCTGGTTAAATATTATATGATATGACACAAGTATATTGAAAAATAGAGTTTCAGCTTCTTATTATGGGCTTTTGCTTGCTACCCTTGCAGCACGTTCATTTCAGACTGTGCAGAATGTCCTGCATTTCTATTTTTTATGTATCTCTGGTAAATGTGAGAGTTCAATTTGATACAAGGCAATATATTCTCTCTCAAACAAAAGTTACCAGATAAGATCCTAGGAAAAGTCTTCATCTTCTGGAAGTGCCTCATGTATTACTATGGGCAAGTAGAACTGAATATTTTATCACATGCTATTATTATGGATGAAACTTTGATTTTGGATGTGTTTCTCTGCAATGGAACTACATGATAGCACGTTCCAGACAGATTCAGCATTATACAGCGACAGTGAGGTTTACACACGATTGCTTGGTTCTGTATCTCAAAATCTGTTTGAGTAACAGAAAAGCTTGGTTTATTTTTGCTTCAGAGTGTTTATAAACAGCACAGATTGTTCCTAGCCCTTCCATGGCCACGAGAATGCATTATAGCATCTGTTCTGATTGGGTTTCTGACTCCAGGAAGGTTTTGAGTGAAAGCACACAGTATTTAACCACTGCTCTTGAGAAGTAACCAACAGGCATTGAGCCTGAGGAAGAATCACAGAGAGAATCATGGAAGCATGGAATGCTTTGGGTTGGAAGGGACCTTAAAGCCCATCCAGTCCCACCTTCTGCCATGGGCAGGGACACCTTCCACCAGCCCAGGTTGCTCCAAGCCCCGTCCAACCTGGCCTTGGACACTTCCAGGGATGGGGCAGCCACAGCTTCTCTGGGCAACCTGTGCCAGGGCCTCCCCACCCTCACAGCCAAAAATTTCTTCCAATATCCCATCTAACCCTGACCTCCATCACTGTGAAGCCATTCTCTCTTGTCCTTTTACTCCTTTGTCAATACTGTCTCTCCATGTTTCTTGCAGGCTCCTTCAGGCCCTGCAAGGCCACAATTAGGTCACCCCAAAGCTTCTCTTCTCCAGGCTGAACAATCCCAACTCTCCCAGCCTTTCCTCCCAGCAGAGCTGCTCCATCCCTCTGCTGCTCCTGGGGCCTCCTCTGGACTCTGTCCAGCAGCTCCATGTCCTCCCTGTGCTGTTCCCCAGGGCTGGAGCAGCTCTGCAGGGGGGTCTCATGAGAAGGACAGGACACAGAATGTGAGAAATCCAAGTTTTATTGTCCCACACCATCAACCAGACAATGTACATGGGAGAGCAGTGATGAGGTCAGGAATATGAATTACATGAGGAAAAGGGGTGATGCAGCTTTGAGAATCATCTGTACCTAGAATTCATCCCTACATGTCATAGCTGTGTTCCAGATCTCACCTTAATAAAAGACTAAACCTAAAGTTCACATTCCAGAGCGATCTCTCAAGGAATAAGTAAGGATGCATCCACCTAGGAGATGCATGTGCTCAAGGAAGCCAATTTTAGAATGGTATATGACATATATTCCACAGCAGCTCTGCATTGAGGAGCCATGAAACTTCTTACAGGCTGTGGGGAATAATTAATAAAGGAACTGGAACCTTGGACGTGAATTATCCCACTGTACATGGGGTGTATTCGTATCTTCTTTATTACATGCGATGTTCATATCTCTAAAAAGGACAAAATAGACCTAGGAAAGATTAATAGTGTTATCAGAGATATGGAACAGCAACTCTGGTGAGGGAGGCTGAGCAAACCCGGGTTCACAGCCTTGGAAAAATCATGAATTGCAATAAAGAAGGTAAGTAAGGACTGCTGACTAGTTCTTACAACAGAAACTGATAAGGCAGGAGGTTTAAAGAAGGAAAAAATACCTTTTTCTACAATGCAAAATTCATGCTGTGCCACAAGGTGCTTTGCATGCAAGAACTTAAATAGTTTCAAAGAATAGATATACAAGTGGCACATAATAGTATGTTTAAATATAGATATTGATATGATGCTCATGATACAATTTCTGCCTCAGAACATCTTTAAAGAGTATTTGGGCAGAAGCTGGGAGCTTGTATCTGGGAAAACATTAATATACTTCTTCCCTATCCCTCAGTTTTATAAGAAATATCCTTTTTGCCTGAGTTAGGGTTGATATTCTTCTGTCCACCACTATTGTATGAATCTCCACAGCACTGACAATCAGTTTCTTACTTTTTTAAAATTTTTTTTAGCTCTAATAATCTTCTTGTCATAGTCAATTGCAAACACATTCATGGCATGTTAGAGTTAAATCACAAGTGTTCTTAATTTAAAAATTATTAGCATACTACATAATTAATTAGACTTTTACACTTCAGTGAGTTTTGGTTCCCCAAAGAAAATTGAGCACAGAGAATATAATTTGATTTAATTTTTTGTCAAGGTTTAATCTACCTGAAACATTGTTATATTTCAGGGGAAGTATAAACTGCTTAGACCTTGTCAGAATTTCTTTAGTGGGAGCAACATTTATTTACCTGAATGTTAAAATAAAAATAAGTCATTTAAAAAGAATGTTTTATCTCTTTCAAACTAAAAAAAAAAAAAAAGATTTTATATATAGAAAGATATAAAAGCAAGGAATACATTCAGGCAATATCCAAGATATGTGTGTTGCCAATATGTAAAAGTTGTGACAGAAGTGGTTATTCTACCAGAGCTAATTAAACACTTAAAATACAAAATTGAATGGAATAAGTGAGAGGAGTAAAGAAAATAAATGCTTTAAGAACTGCTAAGTAGGTGAAGAGGACTTAAACCTACCAAGGATGTTTAATGGACAGAATTGTTCATTTAACATCAGGTGTTTGAGGAGTCTGTGCAGCTGACAACTGATGTTTCCTGTTTGAATGGAAACAGCACACTGGTGAGAAGAATTAACAGCAAAAATCTCCTGAGCCTCTGCTACTACAGACCTGAAGTAGCTGTAGTGAACCCTCCATTATCCATCAAAACCAAGACTGAGAAGCCCAGATGATTTAAAAATTCTTATCCTTTTTTTGCTTCTAGGTTTGACATGCCTCTAAAATGTTTCTCTTTCAAATGCAGTTACATAGATAACACCACAGGCACACACAGGAATATCCCAAAATTTACAGCAATGTTCATGTTATGCTGAGCCAGAGCTGATCAAGTTCTCTCAAGACAAGATGAACCAGGTAAAGTAGTGCAGAAACATTTGGAAGGTCCCCTGCAGAGCAACCTTGGGCAGTGAGAATGCTGAGCCTGAGCTAATCAGCCCTTCCAGACAAACTCCCACTCCGTGCAGAACTGGTCTGGGTGTCCTTGCATTGCTGTTCCACATGACTGAGCATCCCATTTTCTAAAACAGGGACTTAACACTTCCTTTTCTGTGAAGAGTTTTAAGGCAAAGAGCATCAGGGAAGGGAGAGCTGATTTTCTATTATTCCATGATCTGCCTTATCAAATAGTCTGTCCGGTTAAATAACAGGTACAGATGGATTAAAATTCCCATCTCCAGTGCACTGAATGCCAGGTGAGAGGTGATGAAACACTGGCACAGGGTGCCCAGAGAAGCTGTGGATGCCCCATCCCTGGAAACATTCCAGGTCAGATTGGATGGGGGTCTGAGCAACCTGACCTTGCTGCAGAGGTCCCTGCCCACGGTGGGGGGGTTGGACTAGATGCCCCCTAAAAATCCCTCCCAACCCAAACTATTCTATGATTATGATGCTGTGAAGAAAAGATGATACAAAAGCAGGGCTATGTTGATCTGTCCTAGAGCTGGCACACGAAGCAGAGGTCCTGCTCACTGCCCCAGTTATCACACGTGTGGACTGCCCATCTTTGGCAGAACTTTCAGGCCTTTTCTACTTTTGTTCTCTTCTTTTGCTTTGGTATTAACAATTATTTTTCAACTGCAGCAAGACTCAAAGCACTTGAGGAGTACGTGCAGCCAACAGAGATGCTTTTTATATAAAAAGCTGGAGGGAAGGGTTAAAAATACTAATAAAAGGGCTCCAGTCTTCAATATTACAAAGACTGAAGAGCAAAACATCAGCCCCAAATGTGTTGGATGGTATAAACTATTCATTTTGTGGATGGAAGGCAATTCTGAGTCCTCACCTGCGTTGATTAAATCTGAGAAAAAATCTATAATTAAGCAGTTCAGTGCAAGGCATTTTTTTAAATAACTATTAGGTAAACTACATGTTTTCACAACCGTAGCAAATAAACAAAAATATTATAATATACTTTATAACCATTCTGCCCCTAGAGGATCATTCATTCCAAATGAACAGTTTGTTGTTAATTCTCAGTTTTACATCCTGCCGTAAGGAAGCTTTGGAAGAGAGAAACGTTCTATATTCCTAAATATGTAGACAAAGCATTGTCTTCTCCCATGGCCATAACTCTCTGTAGCCTTGTTTATCTTAATCTGACTGGAATGAAAAATTTCTCAGAGGAGGAACCAAATAAATAATTTGAATAGAGATTATTAAACAGCGAAAGCATTCAAAAATCAACTTTTCTCTCTTGGAATTAATTGTATTTTTGAAATGTTTTTCAACAATCATTCAGCACAAAATACACAGAATTGTCTTCTATAGCAGTGACCAGGAAAATGATATTTTTTTTTACTAGATAAAAGCTAACCCATTGAGCTAAAGTGCAGTCTCTGCCTTTTCTTTCCCCCTTCTGTTTTATTTCTTCATGTGCTTTTTCACAGAGTGGAGCATCGTCAATAAACCAGTGGTGAGTTCCCCCTCCTCCTGCTTCCTCTTTCCCCATACAGTAGTTTGAGAGCTCTTGGGATACGAGAAGGTATTTGCTCTATAAAACCACAGGTGTAGAAAAGGGGTGAATTTTGTGTGGCAAACACATATTTCAAAATACCAGTGATGCCTCATAAAAGCACTTTAAAAACCTGCCCAGGAAATCCTGCTCCAAGGCTTTAGGAGTCAGCAGCAGAGCAGGAAAGCTTGCTCTGAGCAAAGTATCTAAGCTCCAAGCTCAGCTTAGGTATCTCATATTCTCAGTTGACATCCAGCTCTCAGCAAAGATACTTTCTCTAATAAAATCAGCTCAGACCCTCAGTCTCACCATTGCCCCATTCGTTGCCAAGCCAGCCAAAAACTTGTTAAAGAATAATCACACATCTGAGCAGAAAGCCAGATAGGACTTTATTGGCCTATTTTCAGTGACATGCTGCAGCAAAGACTGTGGTGGCATTACAATGTTATTTCAGATCAGGAATGCTTCAAAATCATTTATTGTTCATACAAACACTATGACAAGTTGCCACTCTGTGTGCTTAGCAGCTTTATAAAGTAAAAATTTTGTTCTATCAAAGCCACTTATACAGCCAATGATACTTGTCTACATGACTGGCTAAATCCTACCAAATTTATTCTTTTTAAATCAGATGGAGCTGATGTAAAATCTGTAAGACAGTGCTTCTTCTTTGTTTTTACTTTAGTCAATATTTAGCTGTTTAACTCCATTTTAAAATAAAATGAGTTTTCAGTCAGCATGTCAAGCCCACACTGAATGTCAGCAACAATCATTGAGGAATTATTAAACATGTAACATGTGGGTCTACCTGGATAAACCTGACGTGTGGGATGACATTTGCTCAAATCAGAATGCCAGGCCTGAGCCGAACGTGTGGAAAAGAAACGAAGAAAAATTTAACACAAACACATTTACCTTGGTATTGGTGCTGTTGCTTCCCCAGCTGCACTGTGCTTTAGAGGAATGTCCTGGTTTCATCTGTGATAGAGTTAATCTCTTCTTTCAGCATCACCTTTCCTGTGTGACCCAGACTAAGGAGTTGTCTGTGTTGGCAGAAGACAAATAAATTCATTGTTCCAAAGGAAAACATGATCTCTGACTGTAATTCTGGTTATTACTGTTTGCTTTCTGGCAAAGCTGAATTTTAAATGCTGACAGGAATGGAACCTCTGAGGTGATAAGTTTTACTATGTTCCAGTCTTTATACATGAGACATCCTCCGAAGGAAGGACATCTCTTGAAGCGATGTCTTGGATATCACTTAAAATTTTGAAGTTTACTCCAGAGACAAAGAGAAAAGTTCTCTCAGGACCTGGCTCTTCCTTTTTGTTTTTATAAAATAATCTTCAGCCTATGAAAGGCTGGCTTACTAATGTTCATGCCATATCTTATGTCATCAGAAAGCACTTTAAGCATCCACAGCTTAATTACAGGTCTATCAAAGAATCATAAAAATTAGAGGTGGAAAATGCCTAGTACACCACTTGGGTCTGCTAATGCAGGAATTTCTCTAGAGTATATTTATTCTTCATCTGTGTCTCAGGTCCATTTTAAAATGTGCATAGGAGGGTTCCAGTAATGCAGGAGTTCCTCTGGAGCACACTTATTCCTCATTTGTTGCTCAGGTCTGTATTGAAATAGATATAAATGACTAATGCATTAACTTTGGTGGTGCAGAAACATGCAGATCAGGGGACTTACTTTGCCTGTTTTGAAATATATTGTCAGTTTTAGGTTATTTTGCTACACATATTTTGTCTATTCACCTTCAATGTAACTCCTTTTAATTTATACCAGTACTCAGAGCATAAAGCCAACACATATTACTGTAAGCAATGTCTCTCCTTTTTTTTTTTAGTAACCTTCATGTGTTTGAAGATGGTTATAATGTTTTTCTTACTGAACTAACTCTTTATTAATTAATAAAAATAGACTAAAATATTTATTCAAAACCCTTTAGAGTGCAAGTGAGCAGAGATGCACAAGAAAGAATAATAGGAGTAGGTACAGAATAAAACAATGAAGATGGGCTGAATTCTACCCTAAGAAGTGTCTGGTTTATTGATTATTTCAGTCTATTGGTCTTTCAGAGAAACATTAGTATGTCCAATGATTTGATAATGACAAATGAGATCAAAGATGGTCTAATCAAGAAATAAATGTTAAACCATCATGGAATGTGAAAGCAGTGTGTGAGCTCATTTTAATAGACACCAGTTGTCTGGTTTGGGTTATTTCTTTGCTTTCAGTTGCAAGGTTGTTGTACCAAAATGATTTTCCATGAGGCTGGTGACAGTCTCATTTTTCACTATCAAGCAAGTCTGCATTATCAATTACATTCTATCTTATTTTAAAGCTGTCTGTTCCAACACTCCACTATGATGTTGTTAGGGGGAAATAGCATCATAGAATACTTTGAGCAATGCAAGATTCACTTCTTAAATAACATTTCTATAAATATATTTCCAGAATGCAGTATTGTCAAAGGCAAATAATTAAGAAAAATATAATCTGATACACATAACATTGTGTGGGACGGATAAAATACAGATATAATAGGCTAATCTTCAGCTCCTCTCCAGCACTTTGACTCCAGCATCCAGAAAAAGATGCATCCTCGGTGGTAAATGACTCCCAGGAAGCACAGGACCTCTGAATTTTGCCAGTCCCCAAATAACAAAATAGACCTTGGGGCTGCTGCAGTTTATACCATCTCTTAGCCCTACTCAGGCCTTGATTTACTTCAAGGTTAAGATCTCATGTCAGAGTCTGAGAGACCAAATATGACATGTATATAACCCAAATATAATGCTTATGACCTTCAGTACTCCTACTTTAAATGTTTGTGTAAATCACATCCACAATACTTCCTGGGCTATATGGAATCACCTTCCCAAGCTATGCCTCTCAAGTTTCTTACAAAACAGATTAAATTAACTCTTTAAGAAAGATTACTGTCATCTCTCTCACCTTCTTCTGTGTTTAGAAGCTGAGTCCCTTCTATGAATGCTGATTTTTAGCTCACTCTGAGGGTTATAGTTTCCATCTGCACTCATCTGGCAGCAGTTTCAGTTAGAAAACAGTCAGGAGCATAATCTGAACCACAGCTGATCCAGTGGGCCAAGAGCAGGAGGAGTTCATAAAGGAGAACTGGTGGTTGTTATACAGTCATCCATAAATATGTCTGGGTTTGGCCTCACAGAGAACTGTGGCTCTGCCTTTAAAGTATTAACACCAACTATCCATTCAAACAATCCCATTTAGCTTAACAAAAAAAAAAGGTTTAAAGACCATTGCCAGCATTGTTTAACCTGCACCTTCTGTAGCTCTGCTGGTACAACCCAGCCCATGGAAGGCAGTCAGAATATCAGGCACCTACATAATATTTCCACGAGACCCTTTACTGCCATAGCAAATCACTTTAGATTTTGTTCTTTGACTGAAATCTGTGGTTTCATTTTTATGAAATTTTTATCCTGACACCTTCTGAAGGAACGACCAATTTTTGTGACTAATTTAATTTCTTTAGAAGTGTAAACCAACCCCAAAACTGACTAAAAGCACTTTCAAAGGGAAGCTTTGAACCAGCTGTGTTATTGCACTCTAAGTTACATATTTGGAAGATTTTCAATCTTTAAAAGATTTATTAGCATGCTGTTTTCAGAAAGACTTTCATTTCTCCAACCATTATTGCATTGTGCTAAGGGATTATAGTTAGCCCATTGTGGCCAGGTTTGATAGAAATTAGAGATATTTCTTAAAAATTACTGGTAGCACTGAGGAAGGAATATGAATTTTGTAAGTCAGTGAATGCTTTCATATGTGTGACTCCCATTAATGTCAGTGAAAATCCTTCAGGCTTGTAGCCCTGAGCCTTAAATTGGATTCTAACACATTTCAGTACTTCTGATTATGCATCCTAAACAACATATGTTATGACATTAATGAGGCCCATAATTACAAACAGCCTAAATGGACAGAAGAAACATGATTTATACCAAACTCATATATACATATATACAATGTAGGACCTATAAAACTCCTTATGCATGGAAACACAGGAGTGTTAAACTGATGCCCCTGAAAAGATGAAAAGGGTCAAAATAACCTCCTGCTCATACATTTATCATTGTAAAATGCATGTATGTGTTGACAGATCCAATGGTGAGATAATAAAGTAATCTTTCAGCTTAAAATTCAACTAACAAGAATGCAGGGCAACATTTTGTATTTCTTTACTCAAACATTGTGTTGAAATTAGCTGGGTACTGTCCGTCAAAATGCATAAAACAACCCAGTTTGATAGAAAAATCCCTTATACATGATGGATGCAGACTGAGCAAGCTGGTTGTGTTATTATATAAAGCATCCACTACACATAACTTGATAAAAACCATCTTGAGAGATGATGATTTTACTGAGGCAGGTAATTCCTTAAAGGTAGTAAAGATATCTTACTTTGGGCTTTCAGCTGAATGCTGAAGAGTGATAATAACAAGTACATTATCATCCATGTTCATTTTCTTCCCTGATTTTTATGCTGAAATTAATAGTAGGCAAAATCTAGTTTCTTGCAGTATCTGGGCATGAAATGACAATTGCATAATTTCACAAATATCTTTGTGCAGCAAAGAAAGCCACTTATATACCCAGTTTTCTGTATAGCATTGAGGTGACCTGCATGTCTGGAGGGATAATAACTGATACAAAGACTAGTAGAATGAAAACAATGAAGGTCCCTGAAATAAAGCATTGGGTCTTTTGGTAGGAAGGCAAGATTAAGTACTTCAAACATAAAATTGCAGCTCTGTGACAAAGAATACATACCACACCTAGAGAAGAGGACATTTCTTTTTTTCCAAGGAAACAATGATCCTGTTAAGAACATGGAAATTCTGATGATAAAGTGAGTTTATAGCAAAATAGTGAACAAATGGATTTACATGGTCCTTGGACATAACAACCATGACAGTATCAAACGGGAAGAAAAAAATCACGTTTTCTCAGTACTGGCAAATTGAAAAATCCACTTGGGAATACTGTGCCTGGTTCTGGTATCCACAGAAGTACACTGAGAGATCGGACACACTTCAAAGAAGGACAGCAAAAATAATTAAAAGATTATCTAAGAGAAAAGCTCTAATTACTCAGCAGCAGTTGGGCTCAGAACAACAATTAATTCTAGGGAATCCTATGGCCTGTGAAATGCAGAAGTCCAGACTAAAGGATTGCAACAGTCTCTCCCATGCTTGGAATTTTCCAAAAGCTGTTTTTATCTTCACATAGTAGTAGAAAATCATCTAATCTGAGGCAAAATGTTGGCAATACATAACCAGCAAAAAACTATTCTGTGATCTACATGAAATGCATTTTTTCCATCCTGCTCCTAAAAGGAAAACACACAAAAATGGGATTTTTGCTCCTTTTTCCACGTCTCCCACTGCAATGTTTGCCAGTTCTTTCTGCAGCAGGTGCACAAAACGATGAAGAATTTCATTGTCAAAAAGAAGATACTTCTGACACGAAGTATCTTCTAAACTTGAGGACATCCTAAATAAGATCTCTTACATTGGCTGATGTTTCCTACTCCAAATTCACTGGAGGTTTTCTGATAGCACTGCTCTGACAAGAATCCTCAGCCAGGTTTCATTTTATAGAGCAATGGTTCTATTGCCTCCAGGAAGTTTCTGCTCAGAAAGCTGGAGGACTCCTTTTCCCTCAGAAGGCCTCAGTTATTTTATGGGAATGTTACTGCCTAAAAAATGCCCAATTTAAAAAACAAAACAAAACAAAACAAAACAAACAAACAAACAAAAACAAAACAAAAAAAACCACAACCAAACAAAAAAACTTTTAAAATAAAATTTAAAAAAAATAAAATTTAAAAAAATAAAAAAATTAAAAAAAAAAAATTCTCCTCAGTGTGAACTTCAAAAGTAGAATAAAATCTATTTCCAAAGTTCCCAGGGATGCTCTTTGATACACAGACTTTAACAAAATTAGCATTTTTCCTTTCACAGACAGAAAGTCTGCCTACTAAACCATATAGTTTGGGATTATCCAGGTCTATCTTTCTTCCAATCCTACATACTTTTACTCTTAGCAGTTCTTCTTCCACATTACTGGTGGTAGCTGACACCAACCTTGTAACTCAGTTTTATTCTTCACCCAGTCTTTATATAAAGTATATATTTAAAATATGAATATATTTACATTTAAAGATCTTCTTATTCTTAAATCTAAATATTTTCTACTGATTAGTGCAATGCAATTTGAGGTAGGCAAATATATGCAAGTTGTACAAAAAGGAAATTTGAAAAATGTGAATTTTTAAATGCACGTGAAATATTAACTATAAATAAAATAAGTTATTCCTGATAAAAATGTGTTTCTCACTAGAAAATATGTATTTAGTTCTACATGCTACTTATAACACACAACATGTTTGCTCTGCAAGTTTTTACTGTGGAAGAAAATGTGTAGATAAAAGAAATATAAGAAATCATAGAGATGAAAACCTAATATCACTGAGGTTAATAGAAAATCTATTTTTGACTCAAATTAAGTTATATTGTATGTTTGTTATCCTCTGATAATCTTCCTTTCTTGTGGTCTCTGCTACTTGGAGATTTGGGAACAAAATATTTTTCTGGAGCAAGTGTTCTGAGATGGTTCCAACACGAATTTATACACAATAACTGCCTTTTTTACCTCAGCATACAAAAGGACTTAATATAGAAAATATAGAAAAAATATAGAAAAATATTTTCTATTAATATAGAAAAAATATTTTCTTTTAAAGTCGCTGGTCACCACTGATTTTGTTGTTCAACTCATCTAAGAAAGAACTTTCTCTCTTTACAGTGAGAAACTGATACTTATGGGGAAAATCCAACACTTTCTTGCTTGGGCTGCCACCTCCTGAAGCTACAAGACCTGTTGGATATTCATTATTTGATTCAAACAGTAGAATTCTCCAGCTCATCTTTATTCAGGTCCCAGAAATGATAGACCCCTTATATCTGTAAAGTGAATATGAGAGAAGTGAGTTACTGATATAGAAAAAAGTAGAAGGTTTCAAAGAAAGAAAAAAAGTTCAATGAGATTCACATATAACTTAGATTTTCTTTATATTAAGTAACATTTGTATATCCATTTTCCTTGAGCTTTGTTGTATCTTGATTAGTCCCTGAAGCTTTGAAAACATATGAAGGATATTGGTCCCAGAACACAAAGTTATGCCCAAAAAAGATAATAATAATAAAAAAAAAACCATAACAGACTGGGACTGTTAAAATTATCAGAGACCATTTTAAATTATTAATTCCATAATGAACCATTAATAATGAATGCAGGAAGTATTACAAAAGCTATCACAGCACGATACCATCCAAATTTTCCTTACCAGATGTGTTTTATTGATTTCCAGAATTGATAACTCGAGTGTTCTAAGGGAGGTATTCTGGGGAACCCATGAATACATAAATAAATAATTGTGTGTGGAACGAGCAACATTGCTGGGTGAAGCTTTGTGCACCACAGTGATTTTAATCCCTTCTTTGAAACATGCAGAGTTAGGGAGGAGTCTGCAGAAATACAGGAGATATTTTATTGGGCTTGTGGTTTTTGTAGACACTGGGTTCTATTTCAGGCACCCATCTCAGGAGGAATAGTTTATATAGATATTCCAAGTAGCTCAATTCACCCTTCAGTAATTTTATTAACTATTAAGGCTACTGTAGTCACCTAAATCCATTCAGGGATTTATCTAAGTGACCCAATTTTCAAGCTACTACTTTGCTTGCAGACGTTACAATCAAAGTTAGCTCAGTTGCACAAGATTTCTGTACTCAGAACACTTCAGGCAAAAACGTGGTCCAGATTTTACTGGAATTAACCTGAAAGGTGTCTCTTACCCCATTGCAATGTGCCAGTCATATATAGCTCAACCCTGTAAAGCTCTTTTGGCTTGAATCACAGCAACAACATCAGTTGAGGCTCTATGTAACACTATTAGTTCCTTAGGTAGAGATCATCTTAACCTGATATTTCACAAAAGTCATTTACATATTGAAATATAAGATCTGCTGGCAGAGGAAAACTTTGACAGCAAAAGTTTTAAAAACTGATCATCTCAGGTGTTCTCTGTCACCACTCTCCTTTTACCTTCTCCCCCTGCACCCCAAATAGCAGCAGAACATAATCCATCAGCCCAAGCTGCCTGGAACAGTATCCAAAATATTGTAGGTCCAATAATGAGGGCTCCCAAAAAAATGTCTAAAAAATGTGTTGCCTGGCACTGAGCTATGTTTTGTCTCATCAGTATTCAATAAAGCTGTCTTGCCATAAAGAAGATTAAAAATAGAACAAAACCAGAAGAAAAGCAAGTGAGCAGAGACAAACATACAGAAGACATTAAGATTTTTTTTTAGCCCAGACAGCTGTGGCTTTTCTCTGTGACTATTGAATCTCCTTCCTAGTCAAGAAGCTGTTATAAAATTCATTCTGCAAATTTAAGTATGGCTTTATATGTGGCATATGAGAAAATCTTGTGCTCAGAGCCGGGTATCTGGCAGCCCCACCCAGCATATATGCATATATTTTAGCAAGGAAGGTCAGTCATCACACAGAAATTGAGATGTGTAAATCACCCATTCAACTGGCCACGGTAATGCCCCTTCATAACAAACTGATTCACTCTCAGGGCTCTTTTGTTTCTCCCTCTCAACTGCCAGACTCTGCGTTTGTATTTTTCTTCATTAATGGAGATTGTTTGGAACTGAATATTGCTGGGAAGAGAGGCAACATCTGCTATGATGTTTATTCCTCTTATTATTCTTTACATAAGTGCTACAGGAGCCATTATATTTGCCTTCTGTAGAAAGTTCATTAAATCATGCAGGAATAAAGGGCTACAGACACTCATCCTGCTCCTAAGTGGGAGAGGCCAGGAAGGAGGGAAGTGAAACAGAAATACAGGGGCTCTGGAATACAGGACTTCACAGGAGCTCCGGGTTCATAGCTCAAGGTCACACTCAGTTCTTGAGCACAGGGAGGCTGGATGTTCCCAAGGGAAAACTGAAAGGTTTTTCCTCCAAATTTCTTTTTCATGGACTGCCTGGGACGCACAAGCCATCTCACTACAAGTTATGAGATGTTTCAGTGGGAATAAAAAGAATTATGATGGGGTTCCTATACCTCTCACTCCCCTTAAGAAACCAGCAAAGGAAGTGGGAATAGGAAATATATGTTGCTTAAATGCATCTTTCATATTTTCTTTTCTTTTTGTATTGGGTGATGAGCAAGCACCTGCCATTGGAGATGTGGTGCTCAGGGACTTGGGTTAATGGTGGACTTGGCAGTGGGAGGTTTTCAGTTGTACTTTATGATCTTAAGGGTCTTTTCCAAGCTCAATGATTCCATGACTCTGTGCTGAAGTAGATACAAACCTCCTTTTTTCCTGTTGACAGTATTTCTATTGACAGTAATTCAATAACCCCATGTCAGGGATATCCAAATCTTTCTGATCTATATTCTTAAGTGTATTTCCTATAAGATGGGAAATACTTTGCCTAGTTATTAGATCATTAGCAGAGTGAGCATTACCCATGGGTTGTGAAAGAATTAACACATTAGTACTCCTCCTTTTTCACAGGGATTTGCTTTTTGAGAGAATCCAACTGGGAAAAAGTTGGGTATTTCCCTGTTTCACTGATATGGAAAGAAAGGAAGATATTACTAGAAATGTATATCCCTCATTAGACACATAAATGAGGTTCAAGGACCAGTTATGGAAGGAATTCAACTGCAGTAACCCAAAAGGGGGGGAGGGATGGAGATGCCCACAAACTAGTGCAGAACATATGTGTCAGTATAAGTAATATTTACATTTGAAGCTTCATGAACAGCAAGAAAGGGCACAGACATGCACATTCTTACAGACTGTGTTGAATTGGCTTAAAGAGATGCTTTCAGTTTAGGCTAACATGTTCTAATTTGTATTGAAAGAGACTGCAAGTGTCAGCAAGGTCATTTACCACATCCTAGAGAATGAGAAGGGAAGCTCCACTTTAGAGAAGGGTGTTTATAGTCACAGTCATCAATTCCTGAACCCTCCCTACACGGTTTGCAAGAGTCTGTCTTTGTCCAGACTGCACAACACTAACATCTGTCATGATCAGCACAATCTGGGAAAATTTACCAATGTCAAGGATTCCCTGCTTCTACCTGCAACTCGTGATGCAGGGCGGGCAGGACAGGCTCCCAAGGAACTCTCTACTTAGGGAGAAACCTACGGATTTGCAAAGGGGTGGGAAAAAAAGCTGTGGAAGGGACGTGGATTTGTCTGGGCGTGGCAAGTATTCTGCAAGCTCAGAAGCAGCCTCCAAAGCTACACAAAGTTTCCACTAAGAAGAGGTTTAGGTGGCCCTGTCATTGTCCCTGGCAGTCCCCAACACCACTGGATTGATATGAATTACAGGTGTTGTAGGATAAAACTTATTTTGGATCCAGACTGCACACCTTGCAAATCTTTGCAAATCCCTGAAAGCTGTGGAGGCACCCAGATGGGATCCCCTTGGGATGATGTTTGGGCTATCTTTGGCAAGGTAATGCAGGGAGCTCTGGCAGACAACTGTGGCAATGCCTCTCCCTTGGCCTTCTGAGGAATGTCACAAATGGTGCCACATGGACCCTCGGCACAACTGCAGACACTTTGATTCCTATTTATACACATCAGGTCCTGTCATGTGCTTGCTGTGTAGAAACAGAAAGCACACACAAAGGACTGGAACAGTTTGAAAAGCAGACAAATAATGTAGCTTTTTGTGTCTGCCTTTATTTGCTAGCACTGCTTCACTCTTCTGGGGAGAGACATTGTCCTTTGTGCTAACCTGATTTCTTAGGCACATTTGAAGTCTGTTATTTATTTTAAAGAATCAGTTTTAAGGCAGAGAAAAAAAGACTAATGCTGAGAGTAGAAATATCTGGATTGTAAACCCTAAACTGATACTGGAGAATAATCTTCACACCTATTCCAATACTTGGTCATGATGAAGAAGTCTTACAGCTTTGATGTTTGAATTGTGGTTCTGTGTTATTATTTGAGACTGACAAAACACTGGAATTCATCTGTACTGCTGTGGGAAAACATACTGTGGTACAAGAAGAAAGAACGTGACTGATGGATAAATAGATGTGTCACAATGTCATTTTTGCCATTATCACCTCAGCCATAAAAGGCTGGGGTGGGTCAGGATGCAGAATGAGCTTTAAAAAAATCCTTCAGTTGCAGATTGTTCACTCATATTTTACCATAAATATCATAACAACTCTTTCAAGAGGCATTATTCTTCCATTTTAGTACATGCTCTGAGTGAAAGATGTTATCTCTGAAAGCAATAAATTCAGTGACAGCAGTAAAATTTAATTAGAGTATTTTTCTGAGGCAGAATTGATTTTGGGCAGGTCCATTAAACTCATGTGTAAAAAATAGACCCTGAAGTTGCACAACTAAAATTTTTACAAGTTTGCAAATAAAGATATCTCCTCACTTACAGGGGATTAACTTTGTGAAGATTACACTGAGACATTTAGGAGTCAATGAATAAGAGGCTAAAATGATGGGAACACAGTTGTATTTTTCATGGGTGGAGAGAGGGGAGGGAGGCAAAGATTTGTAGGCTGCCTGTCATCAGTCAGCATTAATTTCCCATCATGGCCATGAATCTCTTTTGGTCATGGCTGGCAGAGCAGCAGCAGAGATGGGCGAGTCAAAGCCATACTTCTAATTTCAGTGTCCTACTTTGCAACTTCATTTCATGTACAAGGCCACGAGTGGATCATCATTTATTTTACATCATGGCATGTAGCTAATGGCCACGTTTCAGTGTCTCCTTTGACAGTGTTAACATAACTCTGGAGCTGTGTTAAAGGCTCTTCTGAGGGAGCACAGGCACTTCTTGTCGCACAGGCTATCAACACCTTTCCAAATGAGTTCCACAAGAGGAGGTCTTCCATTGCACTGCATCCTTAATTGCAGCAGGCTGTCAGAAAAGATTTGCTTCTACTTAGGTGTATAAATAAGGATCTGATACTAAAGAGTACTCCTGATATTCCAATCTTTATTTAAAATATTCCAGTTTATTTTTACTGCTTTTGTGTTTACTGATACACTTCAATGCTAAAATATTTCACAGTGTAGAAAAGCATCACTAACATCATGTACACATACACTTAACTGCTGCAACAACACCTCCTCCAGTTTGCAAGGAGCTTGGTGCCTACAAAAACTCAAAGGATGATACCTTATCCACCAAACACAGCAAACTGCATTTGTTTATGTGGAAACTCCACTCACAGTTGTCTGTGGGTCAACGAAGGAAACTGCATGTGTGAAAAGCGACTAACTCAGCACCACAAAATATAAATGCATTGGCATTATACCTAATATAGAGATGTTTAAAACTTACTTCTCTCTTTTTATAATTGAGAGGTAAGGCAGTAGGAGGGGGTGAACAGGAAGGAAATCATGGCACAAGTTGAACAGGACAAAGAGTTTAAGAGGAGAGTACTTAATAAACATCTCAAGGGTATAAAAGACCAAAAGAGACCTCAAGGAAGGCATGTGTAGGAATGGACTAGATTAGGATTTCTGAACAGCTTTTGACAACTGCTAAATTTACTCTGTGAAATATAAATAGCATTCAGCTAATTAAAAAGAAGAGAATCCATCAATCTGTGTTAAAATTTCAGGACAGACTTTGTTATTCTATTCGTAACACTCTATTTAATAATGATACCCCAACCTCTAGTCATGTCAGGTCCTAGACAGCTATTGGTCTTATCCATATTCAGAAATCAGAAAAAATGGTTTTTTTCATCTGTTACAGAAAAGTTCTGTTTTTCCTCAGCTGCAGGGCCTTCACAACCTGCACTGTACTGTTTCAGACATCATTTCAGCACCGGCACTACATTAACGTTCTATGCATGGTAATGAACAAATATTATAGACTGAGCACAGAAAATCAGAAACCTGAGTCACACCTGGCAAAAGAGAACAGAGTCTGAGGTCGCAGACATTGGTGCTCTGGAGTGTGGAAGTGGCCAGTCCCAACTCACAATGTCAAACCTTTCCCTGTTTTTCGGTGCAGCAGGATCTCTCACACTGATAAAGAATCTAAACTACTGTAAGTCTGAAAAATCCTTCCTCCACTTTTACTTGCTGCTGCAAAAGGTTCTGGCAGTAAAATACACTTGTTAGGGAATTTCAAATGCACCTAAGCTTCAAATCACAGGAAAGCAAGATTTCTAATGGAAGGAAAGCAGCATAAGTTGCTTCACAGCACCCTGTGAAGGTGCTGACTCTTTGAATCAGGGATTTCCAAAGTAAGTGAAGGAATAATATTTCGAATGGGCAGGAGCTGCAGCTCAGGCTCTTTTCAGCTGTTGACTATTCCAGGGAAGCAAATATATGCTGATATAATTGGGAAGTGTTTGTATGATTAAAGCAGACCCCCTGGGAAAAATGGGTGGCTAGAAAGGACAGTCGCTGATGCAAGTGATTATTTTGGAGCACCTGAAATTGCTTTTTAAGATACATGCTTCATAAGAAGTTTGTGAGATTTAGGCCTATAGGTCAGCGGGATGTTAGCAAAGATGTTCAACCACAGAAACAACTAAAGAGAAGTAGAAGGCAAATTAAGGTAAAACAAGACAGAGTCTGAAACAAGACATGACAAACTCTAGCACTGGTATTTTTATCTCCATAAGCTGAAGTGCTGTTCCACGTACCATTTTAGTAGTTAAACCTTACTTACCCTCAGTTCTGGGCTTTTGCACCCTACAGAATCAGAGTTAAGGAGAGGAAGTATTTTAGTCAGTCACTAATACACTACAGCAAATGCTAATGTGTGAAGGGCATTGAGGTTAACTCCTAATAGGTGGAGAGGCAAAAGCATGAGGAAGCCAAGGAAGGAAGCTCCAGACACAGGGATGGAGCACAGGCCTGCTAAACACATACAAGTGGAGGAAAAAAAGATGTGACCTTTTCATAATGTACTTGGGCTGAACATGGAGTGTGAGAGGGAAGGGGTGAGACTGTTAGTGGAACACTTGTGCAGTCAGCCAGAGTTACTGCAAAAGCCAGAGAGCCAGAGCTCTGGAAACTTTATGCCTTCCCTTGACTCAAATCTTTCCAGGTGTCTCTGAAAGAAACCTTGATGGGAAGGAATGGACTGGTGCAGATTAGTCACATTGTTCAATACACCATGTGGAGACACTTGAGGGCAGTGATAAGGGAACTAAAACTCATTCTTGCAGAAAATACATGTACAGGTGTATAAATCTGCACATATCTGCTTCTCTTCAGTGTATTTCCCTCATCCAAATACACTCTTTGCCATGCAAGGAAGGCAGTGTGAAAGAAGAGACACAGCTCTGGGTCAGAGAAGTAGTTTGATATCTCTGGACAGCAAACCGAAGTTTGATCCAGGAAAACCAAAACTTTTTAGAGATCTTCAGGAATGGAGCCTGAGTATTTCTTAATAAAGCTGACTCCAAACATCAGCATATAGAACATCATTTTATTAGAAGACCTGAGTAAAAACAATGGCTCAGATACTCAGATTCTTAAAACTCAGATTCTTCAAATACTCAAGATTCTTAAAACCAGTGTATCAATTCCCTGAGGATTCCTATCTTCAAAAGCCTCCCCATTACCCTCTTCTCTTCCTGAATAGAGAGAAATGGCCTCTTAATCACTAAACAGAACACTAGAACAGCCTGGACTGGCATTTTGTGACAGTGAAAACTTTAATCAACAGTATTTAAAACTGACTGAAAGCTGCTCAGCAAAACTAGTGATCGGGATGAGTCTGGGGTTGCAGTTAAAGAATTTTTTAAAAATACTGTGGTTCTGAGTGATTTTGGCATATGAAACAAGATACTTTCTGTAAAGCTATTAAGGAATGGATTTGTGCTGGTTAGTTGGGTCTGCCAAAAATTTTCTTTTGAACCAATCAAACCACCAATCTGCAGAATTTTAGGGATGTGAGAAACTGAGTATTTGTTTAAATAGATATGGTGACATATAGTAAATTTCAGTATTTTCTACTAATTTAATGTAAAATTGTTTTAAATGTGTTCAGTTCTTCTCCCTGTTGTTGGAAAGACTTTCAGATATTCTAGAAGTGCAGACACTGTTATTATATAGATAGTTTTGTGGCAAGTTATCACACGCTGGAATTTCAATGTTTGTTTACCCAGCTGGCACACATAAGGAAAACAACTGTAGTAACAAATTAGTCTCACAATCACAAGCTCAAAGAGTTCTAAAATCTGGTTCTGACAGTCCAAGTGTGACCAAAATTTAAAAAAAAGTGTCAGCCTTTTGCCTTTATTTTCAAATGAGCAAAAGCAACAAAAATCTTCACTTGAACTTGCAGGTAAATTCTGGTCATTGAGCTGAGTTCCAGCAGTGGAAAGAGGTCTTAAAACTAAGATTAGCTGACAGTTCTCCTATGACAACAGCAACACGGAACTGCAGGTTTGTATCTGACCTGTTCTGCTTTAGCAGTTTGCTGCTGTGACTCACAGCACTGATATTTTATTCACATGAAGCATTAAGGGCCTGATTCTTCACTCAGAGCCATTCAGGTTAGAAATTGCTGTGGTTTGAAATCAGTGCAACTTTGTGAAAAGAGAACTGAGCACTTAGAGCACCATCCAGCACAGGGGAGTGATAAATTATATAACATTAACAAATCTTATAACTCTTTGGTAAATGAGAATTTGATGACAGAGCCTCAAAAGGCTTGGCAACTCGGATAAGTGCCACAAAGCCAGCATGTTTATCCGCAGATTATCTGAATTATTCAAGCCCCTTGGGTTTTCAAAATTGAGCTGGAAGTCTTGCACAGACAGACTTTGCCAACTGTGTGTACAGTAACGAGAAAAAAAATATTCCCAGAGAAATTTCCCATGACTAAATAAGCCTGGTAACAACAGCAATCTTTTTTTTTCACTACACGAAGTGATTTTGTCAATCAGTGAGAACTGTGGTGGAAATGCTCCTGAAATAGTTACTTGGAGCAGTCCAGGAGGCAGCCGAGGGTCTTTCCTCACAAGTGAGGAAAACATTCTTACAATTAGAAAAAACTATTGAAACTTCTGTTTTTCACAATAAGTTTTACAACAAACCAGCCTGACATGGAGAGGACTTGCCCTGGATGTGCAGGTATTGGAGAGCTGCAGTCCTTCTCTACACCTGCACCGTGTCAATTATGGCACCACAGAGTTGATCCCTAAATAATCTCCTGCATCCTGCTTGGAGCAGAATCAACTGACAGCTAACACATATGGATGACTAAAATGAATGGGTTTGACTCGAAGGTTTCAAGAATATGAAGATGATTGTGACCAGTAAAGGGCATTTTATGATGCCCAGGAGAGAAACCGTCAACACTCCCCAAAGGTTATTCCTGCATTTCCTACCACTTTGACTCCTGATTACCTGTAACAGGAAGAATAAGGTAAACAATAGGTAATAAATAAATAAATAAATAAAAGGTAATAGGAAGAATAAGGTAAAGCAAAATCTTGCTTGAAATCTTTTCACTCTCCTGTTAAGTTGACATAACAACAATTGCTTTTCTTTGCACTCCAGAGTTACTTACTTTAAACTTCATCTTCCCCTCATCTTCAATGTACAAACCCTTTTCAGCAGGATACTGGCACAAAAATGCAATTCTTCCTTCCCTTATAGTTCTTTGAAAGCATTCATACTTAGGAACAGGTAGAAGAGAGATCAACCTATACTAGTATTTGGATCCTCCTTTGGGAGGGAGGGAGGGAGGGAGGGGTGGTGAATTAAGATCATAAAAGTAATGGAACTAAATTTCCAATTCCTGCAACACCAAAAGTAAATGGTTGTAAAAGTAATGTGGGATTCACAGTGCAAAGATCTCAGAAGAAAGTAGTTGCTCTGTGTGCACACACCAGATTGCTCCCTTCTCCCCCTTCTGAAAAATAATCAAATTATTTCATCTTCAGAACTGTAAAATGGGATGGCATATTTGTTAACCTCCGAGTATTGTACTGAGGAGTGATGAAGAATATTCAGTTTTAACTTGTTTCTTGCAATATTCTTCGGGACTAACCTGGAAGAGACTCCTGCAGGGAGTAGCCAACGGGGTTGCTGAGGTTGAAAGAAGCACTTGCAGATCAGTGATAAATACAAGGTCACTGAGTTAATTTAATCTGAAACTCAAAGTAGGGGATTACATGCAAGAATAGGGAAGAAAAAGCATCCCTTTAAAATGCCTTTAATTTCTGATCTGTCTTGTTTACTATCTTTTATCTATCTAAAATATATATTATCCTATTTTGATTTTATGGGGGGAGCTCACGGTGAGACAAGACCTGGGCACAGGCACCTCAGAGCTTTGGGAAACTCACATTCCCTGCAGTCCTTCACCAGGAGCAGTCCTTTCTCCTTCTCCTTCAAACTCTCTTTAACAGTGAGTCTGAAAAAGCAAGACTTCAAAGGCCGAAGGAAAGGAAAAGTGGAGTCTGTGCTTGAATGGAAATTAACAGTTGTTCAATTTGCTTCAACTAGAATCGATAATCTAACTCCCCTTGGAACACTCCCTGCAAGGATTCTAACTTGGATTCTTGGCAAGGACTCCAGAAATAATAATGAAATGGATTGTAAACAGGAAAAAAAATGAATTAACACTAACAGAAAAAGTTTAACACAAGATGTATCCAAATTTTTTTCCACATATGTTTTACAGACTAGAACTGTGGGCTGTTTGGAGGCTTTTGTTTGCTTGGGTTTATTAAAAGAATAGAATTGGAGCTGATGAAGTTGTAATTGATTTGAATAGAAGCTTACCTGGATAGCTGAAGGCTGATAATAACAGATATCTGTGTTATACTTCTTATTATGGACAAATCACCAAAACTAATTTGCTAGGAAAGGAAAATTGTTATTGTTTGTTAAGAACTGAAAAAAAATTACAGAACTTTTATAGATGATGAGCTCTAAGTTTGGTTTTAGGTGACACCACCAAGGGGTGTGACCTGCAATAGTCACTTCTCTGATTTCAGGAGTTCCTTGGTTTGAGTAATTTTTGTGCTTCATTTTAAAACGAAACAAAGAGGGAACAATGGAGGCTGAATGCAGAAGACATAGTGAAAGGAATAATAACTGCCATTCCTTGTTCAAGAGGGTAAATATTAGTGGTAATAAACAAGATCTGAAAGTTCTCAGTTCTTTCCAGCAAACTAAAATTTTATTTTCCATACTGCTTACAGTGGTAAGT